>NC_053491.1:39193275-39315775 GCF_905171775.1 Rana temporaria | reverse complement strand
TCTATAACCTTAGTCATTCTAAAGGGGAGCTTTAAGTGGGATAGACTCATTCACTTCCAAGCTGCTCTCAGCAATTGAAACTGTGGACTTGAAAAGAGGGCAATTTCTTAAATGCTGGGGCCTTGGCACAGGCTAATTGGTTTTGGTTCAAGGAGAAAGATGATTTGTGAAAATCCCAAATAGGGCTTTCCCACGCCATAATACCACTCTAGCTATAATTAGGTAAAATGAAATTACCCACAAGGGGGCTTAAGTGTAACCAAATTAGGCATCACGCAAAAGCCCCCATCTGTAAATATTAATACTTATTGGTATATATCTGTGTGTATTTACACACGCACGCACACATAGATGTACAACAATTGTCTGAAGGAAGATCTGTTTCAACTCTATTGATTATCTCCGAAATGTTTTCGTACTTTTTTTGGTAGCAAAATTTGAGAAGGACCAATGTTGGCATAAAAATGTAATGAGTTTAATTTTTTTTCTGTTTTTTTTTACTTAATTATATTTTTTTATTTGTATCTTTTGCAAGTGATCTTGATTTAATTGAAAGATTGTACTCTATACACATGTACATCCCCCTACTTTGAAGCATGGTTTCCATGTTATCTACCACCATAGTACCATCTCAAGCATATCTTATGAATGTACAATAGACTCTGCAGAGCCTTTGGGATTGATTTACTAAACCTATAGAGTCTGTTTACTAAAAGTAAGAGTAAACGCTGAAAAAAAGATATAGTATGCATACTAGCACATTATGACAGACCTAAGCCTGCTATGGATGGTGCTATTTTCTTTCCTGCAACTATAGTAGTCAGTGTTAATGGGGGAATCCCTTCTGTGAAGCTATTGTGTTCTCCCGGTGGAGGGAGGAGGGGGCACAGGGAGCCATCCCTGCCGGGAGAACACAGTGATTATTGCTAGTGGCCAAGGCCACTGGCAATGATCGCATAACAAATATGACTTGCTATTTATGGCTCATTTGATGGATTGACTTGGGTTCAATCAGCCTGTCCATATATGGGTTGAAAGGAACAAACAGGGAGGGATAGGCGCCTCCTCCTCTCTGTTTTTTCCTTACATGTCTTGCAGAGTTCTGGACATGCTCTGAAGCATGGCTGCCTTCCTTTTTAACCCTTAATACCCCTTTATTTTCCAACCACCCAATCTATGGATACATCACCACCCAGCTATTACAGCCACAGGCTATACCCCTAAGGATTACTCCATTTGGAGCACCAGATAACACTGAAGCTCTGTACACACGATCAGTCCATCCGATGAGAACGGTCCTTCGGACCTTTCTCAGCGGTTAACCGATGAAGCTGACTGATGGTCTGATGTGCCTACACACCATCAGTTAACAAAACGATCGAGTCCAACGCGGTGACGTAAAACACAACGACGTGCCGAAAAAAAACGAAGTTCAATGCTTCCAAGCTTGCGTCAACTTGATTCTGAGCATTTTAACCGATGCTTTTGCGTACTAACCATCGGTTTTAACCTATCGGCTAGGCGTCCATCGGTTGAATTTTAAAGCAAGTTCTAAATTTTTGGACCGAAGGATAACTGACCGATGGGGCCCACACACGGTCGGTTTGGACCGATGAAATGGTCCTTCAGTTAGTTTTCATCGGTTTAGACTGATCGTGTGTACGCGGCCTGACTGTACTGCATATATGGTTTGAATCTCCAATGGTCCCTGCTGAACCGGCTGAAGCCTCGTACACACGACCAAGGATCTCGACGGGCGAAACACATCGTTTTCCTCGTCGAGTTCCTTGTTAGGCTTGTCGAGAAACTCGACAAGCTTGCTTTGCGTACACACAGTCAAGACAAAATCTCCTCGTTCTCAAACGCGGTGACTACAACACATAAGATGGCAGGGGAAGTTCGATTCCACTTGCACAACTCTTGGGGCTGCTTTTGCTAATCTCATGTGTTTGCGTGTTAAGTAAAAGTTTGTTAAGAGACTATTTGCACTTTTCAGTCTGTTACAGCTTGAAAAATGTATTATCTCCATTACAAATGCTACTTTTACTCCCGTCTCATACATTATTCTGAGCAAGCGCGGGTTTCTCAGCATACACACGCTCGAGTTTCTCGTCGAAAACCAGCCCGTCGAGGAACTTGACGAGCCAATTTGAGACTCCCGTCGAGGAAATAGAGAACTTGCTCTCTTTTTGGCTCGTCGAGTTTCTCGACAGTTTCCTCGACGAAAATGTACACGCGACCGGTTTCCTCGGCAAAAAAATATCTCCCAGCAAGTTTCTTGCTGGTTTTTGCCGAGAAACTTGATTGTGTGTACGAGGCCTGAGATGCGAACCATTTATGGCCAGCTTTACATGTCAAAGAAAGCCCTCCACCCAATGCTGCTGGACTGGTGCTTCCATCTTCTCCCTGGCTACCTTCTGGGTTCGCACTCTCTGGCCATTTGAATGGCTGGGCTGTGATGATGTGACTCCCGCACAGGATTTACAATTGTGGCACAATACTCTCTGCATTCAGGGCATGCTCAGTATGTGCACTGTGCATGAACAATATCACAATTGACTACCGCCAATGTGAATATTTCCTAAATGGCGCACATTTAGGAGATATTCACTGTTCCTACAGGTAAGCCTTATTATAAGTAAAAAAGTGGAGTTTGCTAAAGCTTTCCCAAAGTGAATATCCACTATTCCCTAGGGGTAGTAAAAAAAAAGAGAAGCTTTATTCACTTACAATGCCCAATCACATGCAGGGAAATTTAAAAAAAAACAATTTTTTTTCTTTGCTTGATTGGACAATTGAAGCGAACAAAGCTACATCTTATGGTGAACATTCACTTTCCAACGTAAACGGTCTCTTCCTCTTTAGTAAATCAACTTCTTTGTGTTTATGGAACACTTCCTTTTATACAGCGGAGGAATTGGTTACAGATCTGGATCTATATGTGGCTCATTCTCTATAAAGGGATGGTATTATTTACTGATATTTCTGAGGGTGCCAAGGAAGTCTGTGTTCCCGAGAGGTTTTTGCATTAGGAAGTGTTAAAAAAAACACCTTAGTTTCACAGATTGTCTAAAACTGTCAGAGGTCTCCAAATTTAGCAGTTCTGTTTAACTGTTCCAGCCACACCTGCAGAATAGAAAGTCATGCGGGAAGCAGAATCTGTGCCAGAACTGCAGGTGACAAATCTGAAGACAGGTATTTAAGAACCTTTCTCACCTTTCATTCTGTTAACACGCTAAGAGGAATGTGAGTTGACACTTTCTTTTCCTCCTTCTTGACAAAGTCACTCAGCCCATGACAATCCATTAATGAAGGGCGAAACGAAGAGTGATTATTAGTGAATACAAATGGTCCTGTTCTTCTTTAAGAATGGTCAGTGTCTTGTAGACTTATCTGGTGCAAAGCGCAATTGTATAATGTAACCCAGATCAGCCAATCAGAAATTTGAACTTTTCAATGGTCTAATGTGAGCACACTTCTTCTATAGCTTTTTTGCTTACTTGCGATATTTAATTAGTGTTATTAAAATAATTTTTAAGGTATATTATATTTACTTGATTTAAACTTTTTTTTCTCCACATTTCTTCAGTTGTTTCCTGGCTTCTGGCTAGGCCACAATTTTGTCATAGATCCAAGGGGCCTTTTTTTATCTTTCATCTGGAGGAGGAGCTTTATCAGCTCCTGCCTGCATACCTGAGCTAAGGGTAAATGGATTTCCGGAAGTACCATATTTATCAGTGTATAACACGCACAGGCGTATAACATGCACCTTAATATTAGGAGGGAAGTTTCAGGAAAAAAAAAAACGTACATTTTAAATAAAGTTTGTAGCAAAATAAGGGTCACAACACATCAATGCAGCCTTATCTGTGCCCATCATTGCAGCCTGACCAGTGCCCATCAATGCAGCCTCACCCTTGCCCATCAATGCAGCCTGACCAGTGCCCATCAATATACACAAAATTATGCTTAGTTTCCCACACCTAGTGAATTTATACACTGTTATGTTGTGGAATGTTCATTCATTTATCATTATTTACTTATGATATATTTACTTTGTTCTTGAGCTGGTGATTTTGAAAAATATGTACACTTAGCACAGTATATATTTATATTCTTTTAGTAATATATATATACTTAGCACTTATTATCAGCGCCCCCACCCCCATATATACCATTATTCGTAATCAAATTGATTATTTGGGGAGCAGCTTATTTTTATTCACTAATATTATTTTTTGGGCGAGATATATTTTTTTCTTTCCATCAATGCAACCTCACCATTGCCCATCAATGCAGCCTGATCAGTGCCCATCAATACAGCCTGATCAGTGACCATCTGCAGCCTCTACATTGCCCATTAATGCAGCCTGATCAGTGCCCATATGCAGCCTCTCCATTGCCCATTATTGCAGCCTGATCAGTGTTCATCTTCAGCCTCTCCATTGCCCATTAATGCAGCCATATCAGCAGGGGCGGACTGACCATTGGGGCTCTCGGGCACTGCCCGAGGGCCCCATGCCACTAGGGGGCCCATCAGGGTTGCCAGGCTCAATAAAACCTGGGACAGTATGTAAAAATCTGTGTTTTTTTTTTACATCTGTCCCTGATATGTCTGAAACTGACATGCTTTTGATGTGAAAATCCTGAGATTTTAGCTGCCCTGCCTCTGCACTGCCTCCTGGCGTGGTGGCCATCTGTAAGCCCGGGGGCCCCATAATCTTCTATTGCCTGGGGGCCCCATTAGTTGTCAGTCTGCCCCTGCATATCAGTACCCATCATCAGCCTCACCATTGCCCATCAATACAGCCTGATTAGTGCCCATCTGCAACCTCTCCGTTGCCCATTAATGCAGCCTGATCAGTGTTCATCTTCAGCCTCTCCATTGCCCATTAATGCAGTCATATTAGTGCCCATCAATGCATCTTCACCATTGCCCATCAATGCAGCCTACTCAGTGCCCATCTACAGCCTCGCCTTTACCCATAATTGCAGCCTCACCAGTCCCGGATTAAACAGAGTTGCGATTTCCTGTGTACCCAGCGCTCAGTCACGCACAGTCCCGCCTCCTGGCCCGACTCCTATGATAGACAGAACAGTGGTACAATGCTGGGCCAGGAGGCGGGACTGTGTGTGACTGAGCACTGGGTACACAGGAGATCGTGGCTCTGTGTAATCCGGAGGCGCTCGCCCCCTCCTTCCACTCCAAGGCAGCCAGGAATTGGCATATAACACGCACATATGATTTGCCCCTGATTTTCAGGGGGAAAAAGTACGTGTTATACTCGGATAAATATGGTAATTGCTACATCAATCCTCTGGCCTTACTCAAGATGGCCACGGCTAGAAATTGGTGTGGGGGGGGGGGGGGGGTTCAAAGTGATTTCTCAACAAAATAAAGCATAAAGGAATAGATGGATGAACTTAAAAAATTGAATCAAATTGCATTTTTACTTTGTGGTGTTCAGATACATAGATAGTTTAGTTCCACTTGCCTAGATTGACATCTTTGGCTAAGAATTTTGGGGGCTGTAGTTCAGGTATTGCTGCCACTATTAAAAGTTCAATCTCTAGTGTGCTGGCTGCAAATTAAAACCAACTTGAAGGGTCAAAAGCCCAATATTTTTAGGGAGATTTTTAAAAATTGGAGCACTCGGAATCTGATGCATGGCAGCCAATCAGCTTCTAACTTCAGCTTGTGCAGTTAAGCTTTGGCAATAAAACCTGGAAGCTGATTGGTTTCTACACAGAGCGGCACCAGATTTTGCACTCTCCAGCTTTAGTAAATCAAACCCCCACAGTTAGATTTCTTCATTACTCCAAGATCAGCTGTTTCTAAAGCCAAATTGGTGATAATTCTGTACGTATTGTTATGCTTTGTCACACAGGATGCAAATTTCGACTTCAATGATTCCAGGATACGTTTTAAGAATCTGTTTTATAAAGACAAGCGATAAACATAGTCATTATAAAAGTGGAAGTGTGCATTATTTCTAAAATTACATGTGCAAAATAATATATACATCCTAACTGGAATCAGAAGACAAGAGGGATTTTGGGGGGTTATTTTCTGTTTAAAGCGGGAGTTCACCCGAAATTTTTTTTTTAACCTTAGATTCATGCTCATTTTGTCAAGGGGAATCGGGTAGTTTTTTTAAAATCAAAGCAGTACTTACCGTTTTAGAGAGCGATCTTCTCCGCTGCTTCCGGGTATGGGCTGCGGGACTGGGCGTTCCTATTTGATTGACAGTCTTCAGACAGGCTTCCGACGGTCGCATACATCGTGTCACGAGTAGCCGAAAGAAGCCGAACGTCGGTGCGGCTCTATACGGCGCCTGCGCACCGGCGTTCGGCTACTTTCGGAAAATCGTGACGCGATGTATGCGACCGTCGGAAGCCTGTCGGAAGCCTGTCAATCAAATAGGAACGCCCAGTCCCGCAGCCCATACCCGGAAGCGGCGGAGAAGATCGCTCTCTAAAACGGTAAGTACTGCTTCGATTTAAAAAAAATTACCCGATTCCCCTAGACTAAATGAGCATCAATCTAATGTTAAAAATTAAGTTTTCGGGTGAACCTCCACTTTAAGTTTAAGGCAGTATTAAACACAAAAAGTAACAACATTTTATATTGCTGCTTACAGGTTCTTAGATGTGGTGGTTGCATTTGTTTTCCTTTTAAAAGGCTTTTTTTTACCCGGTAGACCAGTAAGTCTGTTAAACTTCAACTTTCTTTGATTGGTTTCTATGCAGAGCTCCACCAGATTTTGCAATCTCTAGTTTTACTAATTCACCCCCTCTGTAATTATTCTGCCTAATGAACAGTGAGAAAAGAAAGCTTAAAGGGATTGTAAAGTTCAATTTAAAAAACAAAACAAAAACAAACATGTCATACTTACCTGCGCTGTGCAGTTGGTTTTGCACAGAGTGGCCCTGATCCTCCTCTTCTGGGGTCCCTCCGGAGATATGCGCTCTCCGACAGGACACCCGTGCGGGCGGGCTCCCGTGTCCTGCTGTTGTGTCCGTAGACGCAGACAGCAGGCCTCGGTTCCGCACCCTAGCACCCGCGACATTGGATTTAATTGACAGCAGCGGGAGCCAATAGCTGCGCTGCTATCAATCAATCCAATCATAAGACACACCGGCCAGTAAGTATAATGGGGGCTCGGGGGCGCTGGGTTTTCACCTTAATGCATAGGGGGTAAGGGGGGGCAGGATACCAGTCTTTGACAGTTATCCTTTCCCACTTCCGGGAGCCTGGGCCACAGCCCATGACGTCACCACGGGGCTCCCACCTCCTCCCCAGGCTGCCGGGCCAATAGGAGAGAGGAGCAGGGCCTCGCAAATGTGCAGTAGGGTTCCCGACGTGAAGCCGAAATGATACACTGCCGGGTTCACTTACCCGCAATGACTGCGGCAGCACCCAACAGCTGATGGAAACATCAGTTGAGGTGCCGACATCGCTGGACTCCAGGAACGGCAAGTGTCCTATTAATAAAAGCCAGCAGCTGCAGTATGTGTAGCTGCTGGCTTTTAATTTTTATTTTTTAGGCCCGGAACACTGCCTAAAAGAGGTATTTGAGTGTTCCTCTTATACAATAGCAAAAAAAACGTACAAAAATATTTTTAGTATATAAAAAATATTTGTAATATCTTCCTTTGAAAGACTTGAAATACAATTTTTGTTACAAAGTGTTTGTTACAAATAATGGTAAACCCCAGCTGTGACCTGTTCTATTCTTTGTTTCAGCACAAGGTTATGGGTAGATATGTTTAGTACCTGTATAAAGCATATTGTTGCTGACCTTGCACAAAGATAAAAATGTACACCATGTAAGATATGCTATTTGTCTTTTTATTTTTAGAGCATTCTCAATAGGAGCTTCTTTCTACAGCAGAGCTTAACCCAGTCACTAATTCTGTGGTGTTGAGGAAATACTGAACACAGGTATGTACAGTACAACAAGAGCAGGTTGGAGACAGGGAGGAATATTTACTAAAGGGGGTCATATTTTTCACTAGCCAAGAATATTTCCACTTTTGTAGCCAAATTTGTGATAATATCTACGTTATATTTGTTACATGTCCCCGTCACATTGCATTTATTTTTATTTATATATTTTAGGTACTTATATAGCGCTGTCAATTTACACAGCGCTTTACATATGAAAAAGAGGGCGCACCAACTTTGTGCATTATCCTTAGATATATTTTATTAGAAGTAAAGTGTAAGAAACTACTCGCAAACCGAAGGTAAAAACTTGCGATATAAGCAATCTCCAGATGACAGCAATTGGGCTCTGAGGAAGAAGGTATTCCTTTGAAACGCGTCAGCTGGCAGTGGCCTTTGAAATCTCCTCCTGTACTATCTGAAGTCCGTTGTCTTCAGACCAATTACTCTGATCTGGACATTATATCGCAAGTTTTTACCATCTGTTTGTGAGTAGTTTCTTACACTTTTCTTCTAATAAAATATCTAAGGATAATGCACAAAGTTGGTGCGCTCTCTTTTTCTTTTCTCATTACATTCACATCAGTCCCTGCCCTCAAGCATAACTTTAAAAAAAAAAGGCTGCTTGCCTTTTATTTGCTCTTTTCTGAAAATTCCTAAACTCTGCTGTCAGGTCACCTGTGGCCATGTGACAAGTGCACCCCGTTGGGGTCAGGGATGCACCACAGGGTAGTGAACCCTATGGCCAACTGCTGCGATCAGAGAGGAAGCGTGAGCCCAAGATTCCCCAGGGCGCGGAGTCTGAGAACCAGCTTTGTGTTCACCAGAGCCTCTGGTGGTGAGGATGGCCTTTGCCGCAGCTGGATCCAGGTCGCGACCCCTGGGGTCCCCAAGGTCACGCTCCGCAGGGAGAGAGGGGAAGCAGCAACCAGGACAAGCGATAGTGATGGATAAGCCGAGGTCAGGGCAGCAGGCAGACAAGGGTAATCAAGGAACAGGCCAAGGGTCAGGGAAACAGGCAAACAGGAGAAGTCAGAGACGAGCCAAGGTCGGTACACAGGAAGGTAAACCTAACACACTGCAGACAGGAACAAGCTACAAACAAAGTTTGAACAGCAAAACACACTAGCAGTGCAGTGGTTAATATAGGCTTCCTGGAATAGCCTGGAATGAAGCCATACAGGGAGAAAGGTGATAAAAGTCAGCCAGAAAGAGGGTCAGGCCTCTAATGAACACATGAGACAGGTAAGCTGCCAGACTTTATTGCATATCCATGACATCTGCTATGTAGAAGATGCTGTGGATCTAATGTCTACCATAATCTCTATACTATTCTGAACACTGTCTGTCCTAACAAAGTTTATCTAGAATCTGGGCTTCTCAATTGTATACAAGTAGGGGAAACTCAGCTTGTCCCTCTTTGTCAGTGGGGTCATATCCCGTTTCCTCTCATTTCTAAATGTTTAGAGCATAGGTGTGCACAGCCTATTGCATTAGGGTGTGCACCCCAAAGCTCCAAAACATACACTCTCTATCCTGAAACAATGGGAGGAAGGGGTGACCCGTGCAACAGAAGGAAGAGGAACAGGCAAAGGAGGGGTGGCAGTGTGGCATATATTGGTACCAATCTCCCATATTTCCCTCCTGTGGCAGCTGAATGTTGACAAAAGGGAGAGGAGAAGCCTACTTTCAGCTGCCGCAGGAGGAAAATTCAGATCGGTTCCACTAAATTCTACCCCCACCACCCCTCCTGTCTAGGTTCTGAGGGTCAGCAAGGTAGGATTGTGGTTTACCTGGCACCTGCCCACCATTGACAGGTTGCTAACCCCAGGATTAGGGTGTGCCCAGGCACACCCCTTGCGCACGCCTGTGGTTCAGAGTAACCTCCAGTATGCCCAAGGCCTGCTTCAATCTCCTAGAATGTAAAGAAGAACTATATTTTAAATCATTTTTAGGGGCGCTTTGTAAATAGAAACACATAACATACATGTAGTCAGGTTTTCCAAAATGTGACGGAAAAAGTGGTAATGTCACTTATATCTTGTATGTAGGAAAAAAAGAAAAAACGCATTTAGTGATAAATAATTACCATTCTTCCTAGGTTGACTGATTGCCAATAGAAAACATGGAACTATAATTCACTAGAGTAAAAGGAATAAAGTGCTAATAATAAAGAGACAATTCTTAAGTGCACTAACCCATAGCAGCCAATTAGAATTTACTGTGCTGGAGCCACGCCATCGGAAGATGAATTCTGAATTATTTGCTATGGGTTACTGCCCTTGAGTATTAGAACTTTGCTTCTTTTATTCAATGGTTCATGGTCATAATTCTATCTATCTATCTATCTATCTATCTATCTATCTATCTATCTATCTATCTATCTATCTATTTATAAAAACAAAATAGATAGATAGATAGATAGATAGATAGATAGATAGATAGATAGATAGATAGATAGATAGATAGATAGATAGATAGATAGATAGATAGATACAATTATGATATGAACCATCAAACATATTTGAATAAAAGACTGCGAGGAGAAAAGTTCTAATTCTCAAGTGCAGTAACCCATAGCAAACAATTCATCTTCCAATGGCGTGGCTCCAGCATAGTAAATTCTAATTGGCTGCTATGGGTTACTGCACTTAAGAATTGTCTCTTTAATATTAGCACTTGATTCCTTGTACTCTAGTGAATTATGGTTCCATGTTTTCTGTTGGCAATCGATCAACCTAGGAAGAATGGTGATTATTTATCACTAAATGCATTTTTTCTTTTTTCCTACATACAGATATAAGTGACATTAACTGTGTTACTACTTTTTCTGTCACATTTTGGAAAACCTGAATTGACACTTTAAAAAATAAATAAATAATATATATATATATATATATATATATATATATATATATATATATATATATATATATATATATATATATATATATATATATATATATATATATATATATATATATATAAAAATATATATATTCAGTAAAAATCTTCATATATATTTCTGGCTGTATGGAATGATGAATGATGTCATAATCTTTGAGGACTGCCTCCAAGAACATTAGGTGGATTTTTTTTTTTTTTTAACTTTCCATTACAAAATACTTACAAGCAATTTGTGATAATAATGGAATGCTGTTAGCCCTATATATTTATTCATACATATAATAGGTTGATGTGCATTGTAATCAGAATAATGGAATTTCAGACTTCTGTGTCATTTAGGAATATTTGTACTGAGCGCAGTATGTATGCCGGAAACTTCCATGAATGTATACCCAGAGCTCTATATATAAATAGCAGAGTGCATATTACTACTTATGTAGAGATTGCACAAGACATGCTTTGCAGTTGATGTGTGATTAACCTGAAATGAGCACTTTTATCAGCCAGGTGAGGTCACATCTTGGGCTGTTTCGTTTGAATGGAAGAGAAAAATCGAATTCCCTGATGTTTTCTACACATAGATTTAAGATCTGTAGACATCCACTGGGATTTTCTTTTTCAAGTCGCTTTCTTCAAATAATTTCTCAACATCTATAATTTGCTTCTCCAACATTTGTTCCCCACATAACCCTGTCTTCTCTATATATATGTTTTTGTATTTAACTCCTGAAAATGTTTGTAGAGCCGTTAAATATGTTTGTTTTGTATTCTCCAATCAGTAAATGAGGAGTTCTGACAAATAGATAGACACTGTAAATCCCCAGACACATAGGCTATCCCTTTGCTGTAATAATTTATGTATTTTTTTTTCGAAATAGAAGTTGAATGTATTATAAACAACATTTTCTCTTTAACCTTTGCAGCTCCACAAGGGCAAGGAGAGAATTAAAATTTCATAGCAGGATGCCGATGAATGGCTGGGCCTACGATTCAAAAATGGCTTCCGGTGTGCAGGTAAGGCTTATATTTGGCTCAAATGTGGAAAATATTTTTGAGCAGGATGTGCATTTGTAAACTTTTACAACCACTGTTATGGTGCTAAAAAACACCCCAAAACATCTTGTATTCAAGTATTTAAAAAGGAAATAAACGTATTTACCTCAACATTTAATACAGTAGGCTCTCATAATTTATTCTGCAATCAAAGGGCAGAGACATAACTCCCAAAAAGTCAACTCAATAATAAAAGGGAAAAAGAGAGGGGATAATGATTAAATCATAGTTAACCAACTCATCATTTGGTGTGGTCCTCGTAATCTTTAAATGCAGACACAAAAGCAAACTGAGGCCAAGAGTGGCCTATGGTAATAAAGAGGTTGACATTTGAGATCCACAAGGTTTAACTTACAAAAATGTATAGAAAATTAATAGGTTCAAAACAAAACTAATATAGATTCAAAATCACCAACCTTCGCCCTTCAGCCACAAAAATGACAAGGTTGTAATAAAATAGAAATTCACCATTTACCATGACTTCCAAACAGCACAACCGTGTATATTTTAAAGGCTCAACTGTTCTTACACCTTGTGGTTTAACTTATAAAAACGTATGGCCCTATACACTACCCCATCAGAACATGCGTATACTGGCGGCATGCTTTCTAAGAGATTTCACAAAACAATTACACACAGCAAGGGTACACATTGACTTCTCTAATTTTTTACTTTTTGATGGAATCCATGGCACAAACAAATATATCTCAGAGTTCAATCAAAGGCAAAACTATCAAAAATTATTAGAAATGTATAGGTTAAAAACAAAACCAATATAAATTCAAAATTCAACCTTTACCCTTCACCTGCAAAAATGACAATATTGCCATAAAAAACAAATTCACCATTCACAGTAACTCCCAAAAAGCACAGCCTTCAATTTGTTCAAAAGGCTCAACCATTCGTAACCACGTGGTTTCACTTACAAAACTGTATGGCCCTATACACTACCCAGCAGCACAAGTATATACCAACAACATGCTATCTAAGAGATTTCACAAAGCAGATGGCACGCACCAAGGGTGTCCATTGTCTCCTCTAATTTTCACTCTTTTGATGGAACCCTTGGCACAAAAAATTTGATCTCAGAGTTCAATCAAAGGCATTGTTACCCAAAATAGAGAACCTACAAAAATTATAAAAAAAATGTATAGGTTAAAAAAAAAAAATATATATAGGTAAATTAAAAATCACCAACCTTCGCCCTTCACCCACAAAAATCACAAAGTTGTCAATTAAAACAAATTCACCAAAACTCCCAGACAGCTCAACCTTGTATATGTTTAAAAGGCTCAGCCGTTTGTAACCATGTGGTTTAACTTGCCAAAATCTATGGCCCTAGGCCTATACACTAGCCCATCAGCACAAGTATATACTAGCAACATGCTATCTAAGAGATTTCACAAAGCAGCTGGCACGTGCCAAGGTATTTCATTGTCTCCTTTAATTTTCACTCTTTTGATGGAACCCTTGGCACAAAAAAATTTGATCTCAGATTTCAATCAAAGGCATTGTTACCCAAAATAGAGAACTAACAAAAATTATTAGAAAATGTATAGGTTGAAAAACAAAAACAAAACAATATAAATTAAAAATCACCAACCTTCGCCCGTCACCGACAAAAATGACAATGTTGCCATCAAAACCATATTTATCATTCACAGTAACTCCCAAAAAGCACAACCTTCAATATGTTCAATAGGCTCAACCATTCGAAACCATATGGTTTCACTTACAAAATTATATGGCCCTATACACTACCCCAGCAGCACAAGTATATACTAACAACATGCTATCTAAGAGATTTCACAAAGCAGCTGGCATGTGCCAAGGGTGTTCATTGTCTCCTTTAATTTTCACTCTTTTGATGGAACCCTTGGCACAAAAAAATCAGATCTCAGAGTTCAATCAAAGGCATTGTTACCCACAATAGAGAACTAACAAAAATTATTAGAAAATGTATAGGTTGAAAAAAACAAAACAATATAAATTAAAAATCACCAACCTTTGCCCGTCACCGACAAAAATGACAATGTTTCCCCAGCAGCACAAGTATATACTAACAACATGCTATATAAGAGATTTCACAAAACAGATGGCATGCGCCAAGGGTGTCCATTGTCTCCTCCAATTTCCACTCTTTTGATGGAACCCTTGGCACAAAAATAGTACCAACCAAAATTATTAGAAAATGTATAGGTTGAAAAAAAAACAATATAAATTATAAATCATCAACCTACGCCCGTCACCGACAAAAATGACAATGTTGCCATAAAAAAAAAAATTCACCATTTACCATAACTCCCAAACAGCACAATCTTGAATATGTTTAAAAGGCTCAACCGTTCGTAACCATGTGGTTCAACTTGCGAAAACTTATGGTCCTATACACTGCCCCATCAGCACAAGTATATTACTGACGGCATGATATCTAAGAGATTTCACAAAACAATTGGCATGCGCCAAGGGTGTCCATTGTCTCCTCTACTTTTTTACCCTTTTGATGAAACCCTTGGCACAAAAATGATATCCCGGAGTTCAATCACTGACAATAATGACAACGTTGCCATAAAAAAACAAATTCACCATTTACCATAACTCCCAAACAGCACAACCTTGAACATGTTTTTAAAGGCTCAACCGTTCGTAACCATGTGGTTCAACTTGCGAAAACGTATGGCCCTAAACACTACCCCATCAGCTCAAGTATATACTGACGGCATGATATCTAAGAGATTTCACATAACAATTGGCATGCTCCAAGGGTATCCATTGTCTCCTCTACTTTTTTACCCTTTTGATAAAACCCTTGGCACAAAAATGATATCCCGGAGTTCAATCACCGACAATAATGACAACGTTGCCATAAAAAACAAATTCACCATTTACCATAACTCCCAAACAGCACAACCATGAACATGTTTTTAAAGGCTCAACCGTTCGTAACAATGTGGTTCAACTTGCGAAAACGTATGGCCCTATACACTACCCCATCAGCTCAAGTATATACTGACGGCATGATATCTAAGAGATTTCACATAACAATTGGCACGCGCCAAGAGTGTCCATTGTCGCCTCTACTTTTTTACCCTTTTGATAAAACCCTTGGCACGGAAATTATATCTCGGAGTTCAATCAAAAGCAAAATACAGAACTTACAAAAATAATTTGAAAATTTATTGGGTAAAAACAAAACTAATATAAATTCAAAATCACCGCCCACAAAAATGACAACGTTGTCATAAAAAACAAATGCACCATTCACCATAACTCCCAAAAAAGCACAACCTTCAATATGTTTAAAAGGCTCAACCAATTGTAAGAAAATACATTCTTCTTCTAGCACATAACCCATCATTTAATGGTTGGCCGTAATTGTCGTTAAGACAATGGCAGCAGCTAAACCAATTTTTTTTTTTTTTAATTAAGCAAAGAGATTTGAGCATTCCAAAAATGGCTACTTTTAATGTCGCTTTGTTTAAAAAAAAAAAAAAATAGTACTAAATGTATTTATTTGATGGTTGCGGATCATTGTTAGAAACGACAATGAGGATTTTAAAAGCATGTGGTTTAAACTTAGCACACAGTAAGATATTTGACTTGTTGTGACACCAAGGAAAATGACATTGTCTTGTAATGGGAAGGCCATCGGTTCTAAATTAAATCCACAGCTGTACAGTCAGTGCATTCTGCTATGCCACAAAATTACCAACAATGGAGCGGACCTGTTTTCCCACACGGCTTGCCGAGCCTGAGAGTGATTTATAAGGCGCTTCATCATCTGGTTAATGAGAATCAGCAATTGGCCAGGTTTTCAGATGCTGGCAAATGAATATGCATGCTGCAAATCTGCATGTGTTAAGCTTCATCTTAATAACAATTGCAGCAATTTGCATGTGGGGCGTTCCCACATGGATTTCTTTGTTATAAATTTTTTCACTGCTTTCTCTGGGCGTCTGAAAAATTAACCTCTGCATTGCTAAATGATTTTAAAATACGTAGAAGGCCTCACTGCTGGCAAAGATGAAATAGAATTTTTGCTCTCATGGGCTCCTGTTTGCCATTTGGCAAAAAAAAAAAAAGCCTTTTGCTGCCAGACAGGGTCACTGGCGCAGATGCCCATTTTGTGTATTCATTGTTTGTCTACAGACCACCGTTTTTTATTCACTATATTGTCTAATGAAATGTAAACCCTTCTAACTCAGCATTGTCAACAAAACTATTTCCACACATTTTATAATTACAAGCGTATATATTATATATTTTTTTCTCCCTGATGGAAGCTGGCAGCTGCTATGAATCGGGTTGATACCCACAAGATGACAAATTTGCTTCATTTGTATAAGAGCATCTGACAATTGTGCTATAAATTACAATCTGAATGATGACTCACCTTCCTGCTGCTAGTTAAAGCTGCGTTCAGATTATGAATGCTGTTAACTCTTTGTTGGCTCAAGCGTACTATAATAACGCTTTAGAAAAATATACTTCTGTTATTCAAGATAAGGGTGGCCATTGACAGAAATTTCTAGTCATTTACATTATGCTTATCTGACATTTAGCACATTATTTATGGTCACCATGTAGGCTTTAAACTATGTTTCTGGGCTCATCCCGGCATTGTAATAAAGAACAGTAGGTCATAGTCTAAATTTTTTTTCAATTAAATACGATTTTTTCTTTTTTTTTTAAACAATTCACCGAGCTGGCCAGAAACGACTTCTTGTGGGAGTCTATTCCAAATTTTCACAGCTCTCAGGCCCCGTACACACGACCAGTTTCCTCGGCAGAATTCAGCTTCCGACCGAGTTTCTGGCTGAATTCTGCCGAGGAAACTGGTCGTGTGTACAGTTTCGGCCGAGGAAGCCGACGAGGAGCTCGACGAGGAAATAGAGAACATGTTCTCTATTTCCTCGTTGTTCTATGGGAGCTCTCGTCCCGCCGAGCTCCTCGGCGGCTTCAGTGCTGAACTGGCCGAGGAACTCGATGTGTTTGGCACGTTGAGTTCCTCGGCCGTGTGTACGAGGCTTCACTGTGAAGAAGTCTTTCCATATGTGGAGGTTACATCTCTTTTCTTCCAGACATAAAGGGGTTGATTTGTAGACATGTGCATTCGTTTTCGTCTGAATGCATTTTCGTCCAAATTTCTGGGATTTTTGCGTTCATTTTTAACAAACGCTAATGAACGTGCAGAATCCGAAATCCGAAAGATTCGACATACAAAAAGCTTTATTTTGGTTTTGTTGTGACAACAGTTCGATACAGATAGAAGATTCGACATGACAGTGACAATAGCGATCTGTGTCTATCGAACCTGCGGTTGAATGTGCCTAACCCAGTGATGGCGAACCTTGGCACCCCAGATGTTTTGGAACTACATTCCCCATGATGCTCAACTACATTGCAGAGTGCATGACCATCATGGGAAATGTAGTTCCAAAACATCTGGGGTGCCAACGTTCGCCATCACTGGTCTAACCTAACTCAATTAGTCCAAGATTATTCGACATAGAAAGAAAAGATTCAACATTATAGAGACGCTCTACCAACCACCATCCGTTTGGAGGGGGACCACTTGGCCTTCAGGAGAAAGATTAAAACCCATCCCTTCTGAGGTCAAAGGGTTTCACCCACGAAAGGGTTACAGCGCCCAGAGGCGATTCAGTTCGCATGTGTTGCGCTATATACGTTTTTCACTCACTCACTCACTCACACTCACGTGAAGATTCGACGAAGCAACTAAAAACATCCGATCATACACTTATGATCAAATGCTCCGCCCATATGTTATAGAAGAATTCTAATGTTTGTTGACTAGTAATAATACGTAATAAATATAATTATTACTAGTCATACAACATTAGAATTCTACTATAGCTTGTGGGAGGAGCATTCGACTGGATCGCGGCATCGTACAGTTTAGCTGCTTTGTCGAATCTTTTTAGAACATTCGACAGACACCATAAGCCTTCAGTTGACAGATTTAACCTTAATTAATTGGGAATTTTGGACGAAGGTATTTTAAATGAAACAAAATAAATAAAAATGAATTTCGGGAGTAACTAAATTAAATTTTTCGGACGAAAACGAAATTCCAAAACTAAATATTTCAGTGTGCACATACATGTCTATATGATTTGCTAAAACTGCAGAGTGCAAAATCAGGTGCAGCTTCTAGTTTATTTTTTTTATCAAAGCATAATCTCCCTGGTGGTAATCCCGAGTGTGGCTCGGGTTACATTTCAGTACCATTAGCGGTAACCCCGAGCCACACTCGGGATTGCATTGTAGGATCCTGGTGCAGATTACTTACCTTGTTCCCAGGATCCTGCGTTGTCCCCCCCGCTGTGTCCATGGCTGTGTCCTCTGCCCCATCCCTCTGCGTGCTGGGCTTCGTTCCCCGCGAGCGTCGCAATGCATGGGGGCAGAGCCCGAAGGCAAATTAAAAAAGTACACAAAATATAACACATACAGTACATGTAATCTTACTGTATATAATTATTTAACATTCCTTTTGTCCCTAGTGCTTTGTCCAATGCCCTGCATGCCCTTTTATATTATATATATATACTGTTCTTTCTGCCTGGAAACTTCCATGGCAACCAAAAAGTGCCCCTTTACGTCAAAAGTGGTTTTAGACCAGCTACAAAACTGCGATAGTAAATTGTGGGGAAATTCATTTTATTATTATTATTATATTATTATTTTTTAGAATTATTTATAGTTATTTATTATATTATAATTTATGATTTCTTGTTTCAAACTTTATCATACCCGGGATGTCTACTAGACTCTTGTTTGGAAATATTTAAGTGCGTGTGCTCTCAGCACAGCTGTATTTGCACTAATGCATGCAAATAAGCGGCCGCACAGCACCAAGGCCCACCTACCAAGAGGCCGCATATTTGTGCTGGCGCCAAGAGGTTAAGCAGACTAAATATGTGCAAACGCCAAAGAAATTAAGAAGATCACTGTAACCAATCAGATGTCAGCTATATATAATCAGAGCAATAGAATTGTAATTGGGTGATATGGATTTCTGCACTTTTCACATTAGCCTCTGCTTTATTAAAGACAACCCGTGCAAAACATTTTCCAAATGTGGCAGCGGGGGGAGGAAGCAGACACCCCTTCTGGGTGGAGCTCTGCTTTAAATTCAAATTCCAATCAACCCCTAACTACTCTTAAAATTACTCCCCTTCTTAACATTATTCTGAATAACCAGTGTAAGAAAAGATCTGTATACTTACCTCTTTTCACTCCGCTCTGGTCTGGTCATGTGATCGGCTCCCCTGTGTCAGCCAGTGTCGGCTGCAGGGGAGAGGAGGGAGCACTGACAATGGATGGGCTATAGTAAGCTTATGGGTGATGTCATCACTCAGGCATTACTAGCTGTTTTGAAGTGGTCTCTCTATTCCCATGTAGCCACCATGGTGACCGGACTGGAGTGGCCTGAAAATAGGCAAATATACAGATCTTTTCTTACACAGAATCAGAGTGGATATAAATCAATGATTTAAAAAAAATAATTTTTTTTTTTTAATTTAAATCTATTTTTGGGATATTTATCAAATTTATTTTTTTATAAAATGCTTTGGAAGTAAAAATCTATCTAAAGATAGTTTTTTTTATTTAAGATACATTAATCATTTTGTTTATTCAGCATGAAATGGCGCTTAGTTATGTAGCATGAGGCTGTATATTCTGTAATATTTACAATTTTGGTAAACTCTTTCAATGAGTCCAAGCTCTGCAAGCTGAGATAACATGCACTGCGTTGATGCATTCACACAATTTCACAGTAACCATGAGATAAAACAAAGTTCAGGAATATTGCTTTATCCCATTGTTTTGCAAATGTATGTACCGTATTTATCAGGGTATTGCACGCTCTGGCGTATAGCGCATACCCCTAATGTGGACCTGCAATTCCTGTAAAAAAAAAACATTTTAGTACTTAGAGTTTTGGTGTATTGCGCGGAGGTCCTGGGAGGAGCGGAGGGGACGATTTGGTTGGTGATGTAGATGGGGGCGATGTTGTGAATGGCCATGTATGTTGTGGTTAGCATTTAGAATTTTATAGAGTGGGGTAGGGGAAGCCAGTGAAGGGATTGGCAGAGAGGAGCAGCAGTATTAGTCTAGCAGCAGCATTCATAATAGACTGAAGGGGGGATAGCTTGCATAAGGGTACGTTATTCATATTCACATTTCTAACTACCAGTAACCAAGAGTCCTTACATTTAAAGAGCACCTGTCATTTCAGATCCATCTTGGCAGTGCCTGTTAGCGGGCATCCTCTCAGGCCCTGTACACACGTCCGAAAAACTCGACGGGCAAAACACATCGTTTTGCTCGTCGAGTTCCTTGTGAAGCCGCCGAGAATCTCGGCGAGCCAACATTTCTCATTGACTAACGAAGAAATAGAGAACATGTTCTCTATTTGGCCCAACGAGATTCTCGTCGGCTTCCTCGGCGAAAAGTGTACACACGACCGGGGTTTCTCGGCAGAATACGTCTCCCATCGAGTTTCTGGCTGAATTCTGCCGAGAAACTCGGTCGTGTGTACGGGGCCTAACTTTCTGTCTCCACCACATCCCTTACCTTGTTGTGTCATTGCTACATCACCAGCCGTCCCATTAAAGTGATTGGACTGTCGGTGAGTCAACAGCGGGTCAGAGGAGGAGCCGCTGCGGCACAGATGACAGTTGGTCTTTAAAAATTATAAATCTAAATCGAGTTGATTTAAATCAAGCCTTTTTACTAGTGATTTAAATTAAATTCACCCTGCACAGAATAGGTGTTAGGAGAGGGTGGGAGTATTTTTAACTACTTCCCCTCCCGCCCAGTATCAAAAGACATCCGCAGGAGGGATCTCCCATCCTGGGCGGGCGTCATATGATGTCCTGGGCTTCCCGGCCGTCTAGGGGGCGTGCACCCGCCGCGTCACTCGGGAGCTGGTGTGCGTGTAAACACACCGATCCACATCCTGTCAGAGGAGAGGAGACCGATGGTGTGTTCTCAGTACAGAGGATCGATCGATGGGTCTCCTCCGCTTGTAAGTCCCCACCCCCTACAGTTAGAATCACTCACTAGGTAACACAATTAACTCCTTGATCGCCCCCTAGTGTTAACCCCTTCCCTGCCAGTCACATTTATACAGTAATCAGTGTATTTTTATAGCACTGAGCACTGATCACTGTATAAATGTGAATGGTCCCAAAATAGTGTCAAAACTGTCCGATCTGTCCGCCGCAATATCACAGTCCCGATAAAGATCGCCACCATTACTATTAAAACAATAAAATAATAATACAAAAGCCATAAATATATCCCCTATTTTGTAAACGCTTTTGCGCAAACCAATCAATATATCCTTTTTGCGATTTGTTTTACCAAAAATAAGTAGAAGAATACGTATCGGCCTAAACTCAGGGAAAAAAAAGATTTCTTTTTTAAATTGGAATATTTATTAGAGCAAAAAGTTAAAAATATTGTGTTTTTTCAAACTTATCATTCTTCTTTTGTTTATAGTGCAACAAATAAGAACATCAAAAGTGATCAAATACCACCAAAATAAAGCTCTATTTGTGGGGGAAAAAAAATTCATTTGGGTACAGTGTTGCATGAACGCGCAATTGTCATTCAAAGTGCGACAGCGCTGAAAACGAAAAAATTGGCCTGGGCAGGAAGGGGGTGAAAATGCCCTGCATTGAAGTGATTAAGAGTAGTTAGGAATTGATTAAAATTCTACTTTAATGTTCCCTGAGCCACTGACCTGAAACAAGCATGTAGTAAGTGATGTCTGAACTCCTAATTGGGTTTAGGGCCACAGAATGCATTGAATCTTCTACAGCCAGTCATGAAGCATTTTCAGCAGGAGAATTCCACAGTGGCATTTTCTCCACATTAATGCATTCCTCCTATTAATCAGTATGCAGAACATTACACCAAAATATGATGGTACATAATTAAAGAACATAAATGAAATGTTTGTGTTCCAGTGTAATATTTCTAGTAACATCTTTTTTCCGATGTGATTTCCTGATTAAATGTATAACTCGCTGTTTAGGTCTTTACTTCTAAGCAGGAAATAATGTCATTGGTGGGTGACATAATAAATTTCAACAGACAATGTGTAACATTTCCTTTTTTTTTTTGTCGCAAACAGAGGCACGGAAAATGCCGGAGACTACAGCCCTGCGCGGAGTACGTAGAATCTCAAACGCCAGCCAATCAAATTAGCCATTTTTCCCAAGCTTTGTTTTCAATATGTGTGATCATCACTCCACCAATATGAAGTGCCAGCGTTGATAAAACAAAAAGGAGACAAGCAAATGCAAGCATTTTCCTTGTTTGGATGACATCTTATTTCTAATTCATCAAACCGAGGACTGTTTTTTTTTTTTTTTTTTTTGTGGATGGAGGCCATTTTGATGGAACCGAGGAATACTTTAAGATGGCCGCTTTGGCACAAGGTAGGTTGAATTTGCTGCCTAGCCGTGCCGCACTCCTCCTCTCCCTGCCGTTGATCAATTTCCTAATGCGTTAATTAGCAACAAAAGCGGGACAATAAATGAATCTGGCATGACCCACTTTCATCCGCCACCACCCCTCTCATGTGCCAAATCTACCCTTCATATTAATTGAATTAACATTCTCTCTAATTTCCCGTCTTCATATGCGCGAATACTGATATTCTCTTTATTGTGAAGACGGCTGGCTCCTACTCTAAAGCAAATATGCATTTTAATGATATGTATCAATTATCTGAACGTTCACACATATAGCGATCCCATTTTCTATACGTACGTTTCATTCAATATATCGGCCACATTTAATCCATCTGGAATTAAAAATTGTCTTTGTTTCTGTGCCATGTAAGTTTTGTGTTTTTACCTAAATTTGTGTTGGTGATTTAAATGAAGGCAGATTTTCTTGTTGTTATCAATGCATTTTCTTAAAATTTACTTTGTTAAAAATGAATGACTTCCTATGATATATTATAGGATGAAAGATTAAAAAAAAAAGATTTCTTGGAATGTAATAGAAATACAATAGGTATTGACTGCCAGAGGAAATTAATACTAATTTAAGCAATATAAAAATATATTGGAATAGAATATACTTTATATGTACAGAAATGCGAAACACATGTGCAGTATACCATAGATAAAATGCAAGGCATGCATTATATATTTTTATTTATATATATTAATAAAAATAGCAATGGTACACTGTAAAAATGTGTACACTTTATCTCTCTCTCTCTCTCTCTCTCTCTCTCTCTCTCTATATATATATAGATATAAATAATATTTATATATATATATATATATATATATATATATATATATATATATATATATATATATATATATAAATCTATCTATCTATCTATCTATCTATCTATCTATCTATCTATCTATCTATCTATCTATCTATATATATATATATATATATATATATATATATATATATAAATAAAATATAGTATACTGCACATATATATAAAGTATACATATTTACACAGTGTACCATTGCTATATTTATTAATATATATATATATTATGAATACAAATATATTAATAATAAAAATAGCAATGGCACACTGTGTATTATATATTATATATATATTATATATTATATATATATATATGTATACAAATAAATAAATGTGTAAATATATATATATATATATATATATATATATATATATATATATATGTATGTATATATATATATATATATATATGTATATATATATATATATATATATATATATATATATATATATATATATATATATATATATATATATATATATATATATATAAAAGTGTACACATTTACCCAGTGTACCATTGCTATTTTTTTTTAATTCAAATATGGTTGGATTTTTTAAGGCAGAACTAAACTATATCGGAGCACCACAAACTGCAAAATGCTATTGATAATTGATTTTTTAATAATAAAGTAAACTCACCCATCCTTCCATCTATGTCTCCATGCTTTATTTTGTTGAGAAATTACTTTGACTGCTTAGAGCTGGTGCCTCCTGGTCCTTTAAGGGTTTTAGAATGGCAGGAGGCAGGGCTTATGGTCATGTGACCGCTGTGATTGCCTGTCACGGTGGTTACATCATCAACAAAAAGCTCCCGCTTGCAAGCAGCAAACAGGAGCTTTCCGCCATTGGTAACTGTAGCGGGATCATGCAGGGCGCAGGCTCTTTGAACAGCTCTATTGGCGCTATTGCACGCAAATATGTGGCCGCTTGGTTCCGAAACCATATATTTGCATTGGCTCGGCGCAAAGAGGTTAAAAAATCACCCCCCCATAGCATTTTTAGCTGTGGCTATCTTGAGTTAGAGCAGATGATTCTTGTAGCATTTGCTTCCTAGAATCCATCTGCCCTTAGCTCAGGAATGCAGGCAGAAGGGCCCACTAACAGGCCAGGTTTTATGTATTACCTTGGGGAGATGCAGACTAGAATACTGCAATCGCTGAGGAGCAAATGATATCAGCTGTGATGTATTTCAGGTATCTTGCAAACCTGGCCAGTTAGTGGGCCCTGCAGGACAGGGTTGATGACCACTGTCCTAGGGTGTATGACATAGTTTTGGCCTAGTCCAGAAACCAGGAAGCAACTGAAAAAAAGAAAAAGAAAACAAGTTTAAAACAAGTTAATATAATACACCTCCCTATCTAGTTACTAATGCTAGCAGTATACGGATTAAAAGTAGTTAATGTTGACTGAGAGAATTTTGTTTTACTTTAAGCATATTTTAGCTTGAAACTGCTGCTCACCATAGCGGATTCTAGTATGGTTGTATACATGTGAAAGCCCCAGTCAATACCGCTCCCCCTGCCATGCCCCTTGACATGTTTTGCCCCTTGACATGTTTTGCCCCACCCACCGGTGCTTAATCATTGCGGTCTAAGGCTTTCACATCGGCTATGGCAAGCAGCAGTTTCAAACTAAAATGTTCATAGCTCTCTGAATGTTGTTTTCTTACGCTGGCATCCCTACTATCCTGGGTGCCAATGGGGCCCTACTCTTCAGCCTGGAGCCACACCACTAAGTACTTATGGCTATAAGCAGGGCTGCAGCTAAAAATCACGGGGCCCTTTACAGCCTTCGGGACTGGGCCCACCCCAACCCTGCCTACACCCCACCCATCTCCTCTGGGGTGCAGTGAAATAGCGACACAGATTTTCCCCCTACTATGCCCCAAAAATGAAAAAAGTCACACTTCCTGGGCCCCTCTATTGAAAAGATGGGGCCCAGCCAAATGTAATTTAAGCCCTGGTAAACATGTAAGAGCAGCGGTATGGACTAGTAAAATCAATTTATTAATTTAGGAAGAAATGAACAATAAAGTTGTCATGAGC
Organism: Rana temporaria; assembly: GCF_905171775.1. Taxonomy (NCBI): domain Eukaryota; kingdom Metazoa; phylum Chordata; class Amphibia; order Anura; family Ranidae; genus Rana; species Rana temporaria. The sequence goes on along the minus strand of NC_053491.1, from coordinate 39,290,478 downwards.
CCCCCTGTTTAGCTGATGAGGTTTGGGCCCTGAAGAACAAGACCAGTTGTACTGCCTTATCAGCAGCCCTGGCTTTAAGCATAGTTACATTAAAGCTGATCTCTGTGAAAACAAGACCTTTAGTCTTGAGTTCACACTATCTTTGCATATGGCTCACAACAAGGGTCTTGTGCGTCCCTGTTCACTATTTCAGGTCCAATTTCAGCCCAAATTTTTGGCTGAATTCGGACCGGAAACTGACCAAAAAACGCACCGGAGCCGCAGTGGAGATATGTGAAACGGTTCTATAGAAAGCCAGTCAGAACCCACATCCAAATCGCAAAAGTGTGAACCCAGCCTTACCCTTGTAGTTGGTCCTCCTTCCCACTGCAAGGGCTAACTTTTTTATTTTTCCCCCTAAGGGATGATGAATACAGTCATATACTTACCTTATTCCCCACTCCCATGAGCTTCCTCCACTTCGTATGACTGGTCCCTTCTTCATTGCCGGTCACAGCTTTTTGTTATCATCCCATACATTGCAGGACCAGAAGTCTTGCACTGTATGGGAGGACACCCAAGGTCCGCTCACATTCTGGAGCATTGGTCAGTAGAGGAGTGTACCTACCGTCGGGGGAGAGAGTAATAATTTAAGTATATCAACTTATTCATCATACTCTTAGCAAAATAAGCAAATATCCTTTGCAGTGGGTTTCCTACCAAGTATAAATAAAGTTTATCTTTGCAGCTCAGCTTTAAAAAAATCTTCTTAATGAACTACTCCCATTGGGTATATGTCGGACAATAGGCTAATGTGGGACAATGCGCGTCGACTGCCGACAATGGACTTTACATTGCATGGGTTTTAATCATATGAACCCGTGCATAAAAAGATCATGTAAGCCAGGGGTGCCCAACCTTTTGAAGAGCGAGGGCTACCTAAGCGACTTGGTAACCAGAGCTGGAGGTCGCGGGCCACATCAGAGGGCTCTGTGGGCCACTGGTTGGGCACCCCTGATGTAAGCTGTAATGTTTGCTCCATACTACACAACTCTGTGACACTTTTTATTTTAGTTTCAGGCTCTGTCAATTTATTTAATGCCATCTTATTCCATAATGATTCTTGTAACCACTTACATTAATCCCTAAATCAAAAATTCTTATCTAAATGCCCAGTTTGGTAGCCATGATGGTGCCACATCCCAGTAAGTAGATACAGAAAGAAGGTTTATAGAAAGGGATCTTTGGAAAGGCACCACTATGACAAATATCTAAAACATTTAAACATATATAGTTTTTATTAAATACAATCTTAAGATAATAATAAAATCCATGCAATAGTGAATGCAAATTTTTGCACAAAATAATAGGACTTTCTTTATAACAAGAAATGGCTCTAGATCCCATGATCTAGAGCCATTTCTGGGATCTAGAGCCATTTCTTGTTATGAAAAAGGTTGCATGAAATTTGCATGAAGGAAGTTGCATTTATTTTATTATTGTCTTTAATAAAAACTATATTTGTATATTTTTTATATATTTGTCATAGTGGTGTCTTTCCAAAAGCCCCTTCCATAAACCTTCTTTCTGTAATTACATTAATTCCTGCTTTCATTCTAATATACCAATTATTGTCAATCTTTTCTAGGCCTAACTAAGCCAGAGGCCAATAAAATGGCTAGCATAATATATTTTTATGCACTGTATATTATAAGTGTAAATTAGACATAGTGGTTTATTTACTAAAGGCAAAAAGACTATGCACTTTACAAAGTGCAGTTGTTCCAGAACTTAGTAAATGAGGTAAAGCTTCATTTTCCAAAGAATACCCAATCATGTGCAAGGAAAAAAAAAAAAGCATGATGGATGAGGGAAATCAGCAGAGCTTCTACTCATTTACTAAGATCTGGAGCAATTGCCTTTAATAAATGAATCTCAAAGTCTATAAAATAGAAAACTTGGAGGGAACCCAAGATACATGGAGAACATAACAACTCCAGACAGACAGTAAAGCCTCGTACACACGACCGAGAAACTCGACGGGCGAAACACAACGTTTTGCTCGTCGAGTTCCTTGTTAGGCTGTCGAGGATCTCGGCGAGCCAAATTTCTCCATTCCCGTCGAGGAAAAAGAAGACATGCTCTCTTTTTGGCTCGACGGGATCCTCGACAGTTTCCTCATCGAAAAGTGTACACACGACCGGTTTCCTCTGCAAAAAAAAAAAAACAGCAAGTTTCTTGCTGGTTTTTGCAGAGAAACTCGGTCGTGTGTACGAGGCCTCAGACAAACCTTGAACTAAAGAAATGTAAAGATAGGTGGATGGAAATTCAGCCAGTTCAGCAGGGACCAGCCGAAATTCCATCCATGTGTGGCTGCTCCCTTTTGTCAGAAGTCAATCTTATGGTCCAATTCTGTCAAATGGGCTTGTTAAAAAAAATAATAATCAGTGGCTGCAGCTGCTGATCAGTATATTTTGACACCAAGGAGTCTCTGCCATCAGAATACTATATCTGAGCGGGGAGGATTCCTCTATCCATCTCGATTATGTGGATAGAGGAATCCATTTTTTTTTATTCCACCCACTGGCTAATTGAAAAGAAAGGAGTAGTTTATGGCCAGCTTAAGATAACACCAAGCTTTTGGTTGTCACTGCACCTTCTACAACCATATGAGAGTTGGCTATTATGGTTGCACAATAAATTAAATGTTAATGAAATACTTTAGCAAAATAAAGTTGTCTTTACTTATAAGGAGAGGTTTGCATCAGAAATGAAGTGGGTAGGGCTGAATTTGGAGCCAAAAATACAGTGTTGTCATGTCAATATGTCAATATTTCTGGCAGATCAACGGCCAATTTTTGTACTTGGAGTGTGTTTTAGGAGATAAAACATGGGAAATGTGCATGTATTGCAGATATACAAAATGTGTTTTTATCCTGACATGTGCTTTAAACAATGAAATTAAAAAATGGAAACAAATGAACCCTGCTTTGCTTTATTCAGTTTACTAAGTGAATCTTCTCTGCTCCTTTAGTACATCAACCATTATTGTGTCTGACTGTAGGACTTACCTAAACAGGTTATTCAAGCTCAGCTATAAAAAAAATTCTATTAGGGTGGCCTTTCCAACCTTAAAAATATGGTTAAATAGTTGGTTAGTCTAGGGGTGTATTGTAAATGAATACACACCTTATTCTTTGGTCCTGTGGCATCTGGTGATGGCTTCTTACTCCTGCTCCATCCATGGAATGTGGGTAGGCCCTTAACATCATGACATATAGTGCAGGACCAGTGGTGGATACGGCTCCTGCAGTGTTCAGTATGTGATGATGTCAACAAGAGGGTGGCCAACCACTGGGGGAAAGAAGGTTTCAATGGACTGGCTGTCCATCCTGAAAATGGTGGTGGAGTTAGCCTTCAGGACAGAATATTATATTCCCTATTACATACCCCCTAGATTAAAAGAGAATTAGATGCCTAATAAAAACTGAAAAAATTGTAATAGCGTCATCAACAAATATAGCCAGCAGCAACTCTTCTGCAAGATAAAAACAGAGTCCAAATTATATAACTTAAAGAGTTGCGCTTAAAGAAAAGAAAAAATGTCCACAAGTAATGTGATAATTATTGCTGGTGTATATCTCGACCATCCACCACCTTAAAATGTGATCAGCGCATCAATACCACCACCACTAAGCGCCCAGAGGCGATTAAGTTTGCATGTGTTGCGCTATATACGTTTTTCACTCACTCACTCACTCACCAAAGGCTGAAAAGGATTCCAGGGGCTTTTCACCATTGGCGCACCACTCTTCTTACTCCCTGCCTGTAGTGTGAGCCTGCCGGGCTGGCTACTGCTCACACTACAGGCAGGGAGGAGGAAGAGTGGTACGTCAATGGTAAAAAGTCCCTGGAATCGTTAAAGGTACTGGCTGGGTGTATAGCCACAAGCTCTAGTGGCCTCCTGTAGTGGTGAGGTCAATGTGAGCTGGTAAGCAAGCTTTTGAGCCTTTGGTGGTGGTATTGATGCACAGATCACGTTTCGAGGTGGTGAATGGTGGAGATATACACCAGGAATAATTATCACATCACTTGTAGACATTTTTTTCTTTTCTACTAGTGCATCTCTGTAAAGTTATATTAGATCCCTAATACCTGTATATAGGGGATACAACCAGTGGCGTATCTAGTGTATGGCAGCCATGGCAAGTGCAAGTGCCATAGGTGCCATATGAAAGGGGCGCTGTTGAGTGGCTGGGCAGCAAGGCATTTACCAGGGTCTGAGGGTCTCTTCTTTCCTCCTCCTGAGCATAGGCATGATCTCCTTTTCAGCACCTTTGCTAATGGACAATGGCAGCGCTATCCCTGCTGCGTTTAGCCACAGCCCTCCCCTGTTCTCCCAGGCTCTCTCATTCCATCTGGTCAGATTGGCAGCGCACAAAGAAGAAGGAACATCAGTTTCTCCCTCTCCTCTGTGAAAACTGAGTCCTTAATTGATGGAGATTTCATCACTTCCAGTATTGGTTCTGCATTTACCTGGCCTTGGAGGGCAGAGGAGGGATCAGGGGGTCTAATAAACTCCAGATTTCTCCATAAAGAGGATATGTCACTACCCAAGGTATCATAAGGGATGATAAATATCACTAGTTTTGTTAGCTGTTTTTTTTGTTAAGGTTATCTGAAAGATGGGTTTCAAATGTTTTGACAGGGGCGCAGTTTGCGTGCTTTTTCTTTGTTTATAGCTGACTGGATTTCAGCTTTAATTTATAACCAGTTATAGAGGTCCCTAAACTACATACCTTACCACAAGATCAGAGTGGAGTAGTGGTTAAATCTATTTGTCCCCAAACTGTGTATAGATAAGGCAAGATAATGGGGTGACATCATGCCACCTTTTATTGATGTAGGAAGTGCATATGTTGGCTTCACCAAGAATGTACAGTATGATTGTTATAGGACTCCTGGCTCTTTGACTTTCATCTAAAGGCAATTCCACTACTGACACCACTATCATTCTAAAGCTATAACTATTCCGCCATACAATTTGTTTTCATAAAAATATGATAGATGTTGTTGAACTATGTACACATTTATTTTATACATGGCTATTCGCCAAATGCTGTTGCTGCCTGAATACATCATTATGTTGTCAGACAAGGCAGGGACAAGGGACTGTCATACTATCGGGACTCAAAACAATTTACGGACTGCAATGGTAACATTTCATGGTTGTGAAGATCTAAGATCTGCACACCCACATTCCAGAGACTTTGGCAGCTGTCAGCAACTGTCTGTTGACCTTCATTTATCTCTGTGATGAACATTGGTTCCTGCAGGGCACTATATGCACAGTATGTTAGCACAGGGTCAAAAATGCAACTGTATGCATTTATGGTCTGCTGATGTGCAGACCTATACTGCTATCTGCCATGTCCTGCAGGAGCCTCCCTTCATTATACAGATGAAAGAGGTCCACAGACAGTCTCTGAAGCCTGTCAAAGCTGAGAAATGAGTATGAGACTTTTGGATCTTTATTACTGTGTCAGGGCACCCTTAAGGCTATGCATTGGGTATTATATGATAAGCATTGTCCCTTGAAATATCATATTTAGTAGTGATAATTCTGAACTAACAATAAAGGAATAGGCATAGCAGAGTTGTAGTTGTGTAACCCTAATGTCGCGTACACGCGATCAAAATTTCCAACAACAAATGTTCAATGGGAGCTTGTTGTCGAAAATTTCCGACAGTGTGTAGGCTCCATCGGACATTTGCTGTCAGAATTTGCAAGAACAAAAATTTGTGTGTAAACAATTGCGACGCACAAAATTCCACGTATGCTCGGAATCAAGCAGAAGAGCCGCACTGCCTATTGAACTTCATTTTTCTCAGCTCGTCATACGTCACCGCGTTCTTGACGTTCGGAATTTCCGACAACATTTGTGTGACCATGTGAAGGCAAGACAAGTTTGAGCCAACACCAGTCAGAAAAAAATCCATGGTTTCGTTGTCGGAATGTTCGATCATCTGTACGCGTCATTAGAGTCATTTAATGGTTGCTGTTAGTGGAAAAAATAAACTATTGTTATTTTTAGTAACCGCCAATTTGGGGAGATGTTATTTGATTGAATTACCCACTGGCTCCTTTCACTGTATTCAAAGATAATGTTGAGGGATCTCTACAAGTTCTAACCTCCAATCTCCTTAAATGCACAGGTAGATTCTACAATTATTTAACATTACAGTAAATGACTAAGGTGGATTTTGACAACATTACTTTGGATTGCTTTGTAGTAGACAAGGCTGGGGACACACTGTATATGAAATCCAATGGAAACACCATTTTGCTAAAAGCTAATGGAATCATGCTAGCAAACCAACATGACCAAATCAACTCCCAATCCACAAATTTACCAGGGGGAATTAACACATAAGAAAAATTTTAAGCAGAATTTGTCAATCAGCTTGAATATTCATGAACCACGGCAGACCATGCAACCCTTCAATGGCTGGTGCAGACCTTGTTGATTTGGAGGCTTTACCTATCGAGGCACATACAAAACAACTTTGTATTATTTGATTTTCTGATCTGCTGGCAAACCTGTGGTTCCCAAGTCAGTAGGCTTATGGTGGGTTAAGTAATGTATGTTTTCTTAGAGCTATCAGTGGCTCTACCTCATCTGTCTGTCTTCTTGTATCTGCCTATTAGCACACACTTAGATCATAAATATGAGGTTTATATTGATATAGTTATTTCACATCAGATAAAAAGTTCATTGCCTAATTTGTGTATAGTAAGTGTGAGACATTGTGGATTTTTTTTCAAAAATAAACTTAATTTATAAGTTACATAGTTAGTCTGGTTGAAAAAAAGACACAATTCCATTTAGTTCAACCAATAAAAGGGGAAAAATGTACAATCCTATATACACAAACCTATACCCACAATTGATCCAGTGGAAAAGAAAGCAAGAGAAGAATGATCTAATTTGCTCCAGCAGGGGAAAACATTCCTTTCGGATTCCCCAAGAGGCAATCTTATATCCCTGGTTCAGCTTTACCTATAAATGTTAGTATCCAATTAATTTATGTACATTTAGAAAATAATCCAGCCCTTTTTTAAAGCAATTTACTGAGCTGGGCCGAACCATTATTGATCTTTTTACAGACACAGGTGATCAGACACTATGGCTGGCTTCTGTGTTCTTCACATATAGCAGCCCCCTTTCCCATAAGACGAACAGGCCTAAAAGTACTCAGTTGCCCTCGGATCTTATACAGAATGTGCCTGGCCACCATGTCGGGGCAGGTGCGAACTAAACAGATAGACAGAGTTGTTCAATGACAGTCCAGGTACAAGGCAGGCAAGGTTCCGAGTAGTTAGGGTCCAATCCATAGTCAAAAGGCAAGCAGAGTTCAGAGAATAGCCAAGAGAACAACATATTGACTGCACTTCAAAGTGTAAAGATGATAATGTAGCTTTATTTCAAGTTAAAATATCAAGGTAACAACGATACAGACATGGACCAGCAGAGATTGACGCATTTCACAAATCATGTTTGCTTAATCATGATTATGATTAAGCTAACTTGATTAGTGAAACGCATCAATATGTTGTTCTCTTGCTAATCTATCGAGACCGGATAGACTGGACCTGCACCTAATTAGTAGAGGAGAAATTGCTCTCACCCGGAGCGGCACAACCTTGCTTTCCTGATAGACTCTTTGTTCAGAGTTCAGAGAATAGCCGATATCTGATTCCGAGGTCACAAACAGGGGTATCCAAACAGCAGTGCAGACCAGACAGACAGAGGGCTTGAGCACATATTACACATGCTGCCACAAGCATGAGACTGCAGGTTTGGCTGGCTTAAAGAAGGTTTGGTCTCCATCCAGCGACTAACTACTTCAATCACCTTGCAGGAGGACAGACAGACAATGAGAATGCATCATAGCCAAGACCAGGATGCTGGAACCAGCAGCTATCAAGGAACAGGAGTGCTACATGCTCCTGACACCAGGAGGATCAACAAGATAATAGGCCAGTGTCACCTTCAGAAGTCAGAGCAATCAGATAGAGACATTCACATTACATACACCTTGTTTCTATATTTTTGGGATGACTTAAAGGCATGTGAAATACCACAAATAGGTTTTATGGCCTCTATAGATGTTAAGGTTATAGACCTTTATTATCTCCTTTGCCTGGAGCAAATAAAATAATAAATAAAGGAAAGCCAGAGAAGGTAAAAAGTAAAAAGTGATAGAGCACCGTGAAAGAAAAAGGATGTAGAGTGAAGAAGAGGGAAGGAAGCGTAGAAGTCATAGGAAAGGAAACAAGAGGAGGCTCTCTGGTTGGTATGCGGCCTGCAAATTTCCCTGAAGGCCAGAAAAGATCAAATTACAATAGTCAGAGGAAAGATTGGTTCATAGGAGAACTAGAGAACTCAATCCAGGGATGTCATATTACCACAAACTTTGAGCTGCGTTCTTGTAGACTAGCCCTCAGTTCCATAATTCTCATTATGTGATTGAGTTCAACAACCCATTCTCAAATGCAGGGAGTTATAGATGATCTCCAGTCTCTGAGAATCAAAGCTCGCCCTGTATGCGTTGCTGGATTACCACTCATGATACCCAATCACTGCAGATAAAATATCTCATATGTACACCATCATTTGCGAAATGTAGAGGTAACTCCTTTCATTTTTCAGGAGGTGTCTAGAAATAGGTAGCTTGCATATGCTTATGCCTATAGACATAAGCTTATGCCCATAGAAATCTCCTATTGCGAATAACAGGAAAATATATTGCTGCAATGGGCACATTGCTACACTTGTTGGAACATAGATGCATGGATCAAAGTTTCAGCAATCAGCTGAAGAATTGAACAGGGCCTAAACGTAATCTCATATAATGTGATATAATCTCAGCAGAGAGTGAATTGGGGCTCTGTGCTGAAGAGTCACCTACCCTGAGACATGAGCGTCTCGAGTTTCTTCTCAGGTCGGAGGTACAGTATCATGTAAGACAACCATAAACAGAAGGTTGTTTTACTATCAATAAGCAGAGAGGCATCACTCTTCACCAGGGAGCTATTACAGTACCACAAGCCAAGGGGTGTCATGTTGCCAGAGAGGTGATGTTACTGGAGCGATACCATTCTGCCAGAGGTGCCCTGTGATATCAAAAACCATAAAGTGCCACTTTGCCAGATGGTTTTCATATCAGCTGAGACTGATGCCAATGAATGCCATGTTTGCAGACGAGTGTTGTATTAGCATAGGAAGGTCATGCTGCTAGAGGGGTAATAATTTACTTGCTTTTGGTTATCCTACCTACAATATTTGCAGATAATTTTCAAGTACAATTTGCTATTGCACATTTTGCTTCAGGCACTGTTTTGAACAACTGTGACATGATAGTCTCCATATGACACCTGAAATAGGAAATATATTTATTTACAAATTTAAAAAAATAATTAAATTAGAAACTCAATTTAAAAAATAAACTGAACATAAGATATTAGGAAAAAAGTAGATTGAAATTAAATATACTAAGAAATGTGAATTTTGCTGCAGGACAGTCTTAAAAATCAGGATATATCCATTGACAAATCTGTATTCGTTCTGTATTGTAATTCATGTGGTTGGCAGCTGGTCTCACCTTCATCTGGCCCTTTAGATAGCCTAAAAAGTAAGAAATCACAAGCTGCCACATCCCAGAAACCTCTGTGTTGGAGGAAAGTACTACTTTGATAAATACAACAATACATAATATCTTCTTCAGTTGGCCTGCTCAGTTACTACATTCATTGTATGGCAGATTGGTATCTGTAGTTCATACCATTTATAAAAAATGTAGCTTTTTTTTTTTTTTGTTATGTCGTAGTTTGTTCCTTATTGGAACCTCTTTCTCGATGTAAGCCCATAGTTGGGTTCATATTAACCTAGCTTTTTGGTTCCAAATTTTCGGTGTGTCGGCAGGTAATTTACTTGTGGATTTTGTAGTGGTATCCAGTCCACCTTCTTTTAACTTTAATTCATTACATCTGAGTGATCCCAGATTTTACCTGACAATACCACTGACCAACTTGAAGCTGGCACTGGTCAGTATAGACTTTCAATGAAATGAGACAGTCTACTAGTAATGATATTGTTCACTGAATTGTTAGATATGTAGACCACATTCCAGGTGATAAGATGGTTTTATAAATAATATCTGGCTGCCAGCCTTTATGCATGCTGGTTTTACCTGCCATTTTAATTTGCATAATATATGTGCTATTCTTAATATAATACGTTCATATATGTTAGCACCCATAGAAACACTTAAAGCGGGGGTTCACCCTTAGAGGGCACTTTTCCCCCTTAGATTCCTGCTCGTTATTACTAGGGGAATCGGCTATTTATTTTAAAATATGTGCAGTACTTACCCGTTTACGAGACGCATCCTCTCCGTCGCTTCCGGGTATGGGCTTCGGGAATGGGCGTTCCTTCTTGATTGACAGGTTTCCGAGAGGCTTCCGACGGTCGCATCCATCGCGTCACGATTTTCCGAAAGAAGCCGAACGTCGGTGCGCAGGCGCAGTATAGAGCCGCACCGACGTTCGGCTTCTTTCGGCTACGAGTGACGCGATGGATGCGACCGTCGGAAGCCTTTCGGAAGAATGTCAATCAAGAAGGAACGCCCGCTCCCGAAGACCCATACCCGGAAGCGACGGAAGAAGATGCAGCTCGAAAACGGGTAAGTACTGCTCATATTTTAATATAAATAGCCGATTCCCCTAGACCGAACGAGCAGGAAGCTAAGGGGAGATTTTTTTTTTTTTTTAAATGGGTGAACTCCCGCTTTAAGCAGTGATAAAATGTAATTTGCACTATGAGACCCCCTTTTTGTAGTTTACAAAAATGTAATTGTGGTTTACTAATTCTTTAGGTGAAGAAAGAAATCATTGGTTCAAAAACTGGACCTCTTGTGTTGTCCTGGAATCCTCATTTTCTTCCTGGCATAACGACAGGTATATTGCATGTTATTTTTCATTTTTAGATTCTATTTCTGTACCTGAAAATAATGTTTTCTTGCATGTAACAGTAGTAGTAGTAGTACACTATGGGATTAATTTACTAAAGGCAAATAGACTTTACACTTTGCACTTTGCACTTTGCCCCAGAGCTTAGTGAATTGAGTAAGGCCTCGTACACACAACCGAGTTTCTCGGCAAAAAACAGCAAGAAGCTTGCTGGTTTTTTTTTTTTCCCGAGTAAACCGGTCGTGTGTACACTTTTCGACGAGGAAACCGTCGAGGATCTCGTCAGGCCAAAAAGAAAGCATGTCTTCTTTTTCCTCGACGGGAATGGGAAAATTTGGCTCGCGGAGATCCTCGGCGGCTTCACAAGAAACTTGACGAGCAAAACGATGTGTTGAGTTCCTCGGACGTGTGTACGAGGCTTAAGGCTTAACTTTGCAAAGAGTACCCAATTACATGTAAGGAAAAAAAAAGGCATTTTTGCTTGCACATGATTGGATGATGGAAGACAGCACAGTTTATGTTAATTTACTTAGCTCTGGAGCAACTGCAGTCTATTTGCCTTTAGTAAATCAACCCCTTAATGCCCCAGGGCTCTTCCATAATCTCCTCATTAAGAGCAAAAAGGAATATTTTTATAACATGGTTCATGGGACAGTAGTGATAAAAGCAATTGTTTAGTAGCACCAGCAAGAATTTACGGGATCCATCCTAAAGCTGCTCGAAGCTGAATTCTGACTGGTTGTCACGGTATGTCACAAACTTTTAATCTTCCTTCTATTTTTTTTATTCACTTTCCATAATCTTTACACTAATTCAGTTATTTTTTGACTACTTTGTGTATGCTGAATTTGCACCCAGTGTCATGTTTTTGTTTTATCCGTGGGAAAGTAATTTCCAGTTTAAAAATTGCCTATAAGTTAGATTCAGGAAGACTGAAACAGGAGCTTCAGTCCCCTTTAGTTTTGCTCCCCCTTGCCCAGTGCCACCATCTTTTTTATTCTGGCATGTAGAAATGTGCTGTAGGGTTTTGCCAGAACCTGATGCCTTGCAGCAGAATGTTGAGTAAAAAAAAAAGAAAGAAAGTAATATCCGAAAAGGAGAGAGGGAGGGGGATAAATTCAATAATATTTTAGGGCAGCCCTTTTTGACCTTTTTAACACAGATAAAGCCTTAAAATAAAATGGTCTCAGGGAACCCCTGATAATAATTACACGTATATACTTGAGTATAAGCCGACTCGAGTATAAGCCTAGGGTGAGAATGCAGCAGCTACTGTAAGCGGAAAAGAGGGTCAAAAATGCCCATTTGCAGCTTCGCTGTGCCCATTTGCATGCCTCACTGTGCCCATTTACAACCTTGCGGTGCCCATTGTAGCCTTACTGTGCCCATTGCAGCCTCTCTGTGCCCATTCTGACTGTGACCATTGTAGCCTTACTGTGCCCATTGCAGCCTTACTGTGCCCATTCTCACTGTGCCCATTCTCACTGTGCCCATTGCAGCCTTACTGTGCCCATTGCAGCCTTACTGTGCCCATTCTCACTGTGCCCATTGCAGCCTTACTGTGCCCATTGCAGCCTTACTGTGCCCAGTATCATTGTGCGCATTGTAGCCTTACTGTGCCCATTCTCACTGTGCCAATTGCAGCATCAGTCTACCTGTATTCTTGACAGGCTGCGGGCATCCATTTTTCAAAAGTCGCGGCTTCCTCCTGGCTCTGTTCGTTCTGCTATAGTCAGTGTACCTGTCGGGTCGCGGGCATCCATTTTTCAAAAGTCGCTGCTTCCTCCTGGTCCGTGATAGGCATTTGACACTGTGTTTCGCTACCGCCTATCATGGAAGTCCTCTCACCCTGGGACTCAGTTTTCCCAGCAGACACTGTGTTCAGTGTTCCGCCAATCACGGTCATTCTTTCATCCTCGGACAAGAGGACGTCCACGATAGGCGGAACAATGAACACAGTGTCTGCTGGGAAAGTCCTAGGATGAGAGGGCCTACGTGATAGGCTGTAGCGGAACACAGTGTCAAACGCTTACCATGGACCAGGAGTAAGCCGCGACTTTTGAAAATGGACGCCCGCGACCCGACAGGTACACTAACTCGAGTATAAGCCAAGGGGGCTATTTTCAGCCCTAAAAAAAGGGCTGAAAAACTTGGCTTATACTTGAGTATATACAGTACTATAGCTGCAGCTCACAGTAAATTGGTGTGATGTTCTTTACATTTGTGTTCTTTGGGAAGAATTTCCCACTTAAGCCTCGTACACACGACCGAGAAACTTGACGGGCGAAACACATCATTTTGCTCGTCGAGTTCCTTGTTAGGCTGTCGAGGATCTCGGCGAGACAAAATTCCCCATACCCGTCGAGGAAAAAGAAGACATGCTCTCTTTTTGGCTCGACGAGATCCTCAACAGTTTCCTCGTCGAAAAGTGTACACACGACCGGTTTCCTCGGCAAAAAAAAAATACCAGCAAGTTTCTTGCTGGTTTTTGCCGAGAAACTCGGTCGTGTGTACGAGGCCTGACAGGTAGCTAAGAAAATTATTAGTGTCATTGATTGTTTATCTGATAGGCCCAAGAAACCCCTAGCAACTCCTGGAGGAACCGTACGGTTCTGCAGAACCCTGGTTGAGAAAAACTGATTTAGTATGAAGGTCTGCTTTAAGTTAACCTAGGTTTGCAACACCGTTTATGCTATAGACTTCAAGCTGCAGTCACCAGGATTCATAGCTACTAACAGGCCAATTGAAGACAGTATAACTGCCCATAGATGGATCAAAAATTCTCCAGTTCAGCCTGGATTTTAAACCATGTGTGGTCTTGCCTGTTCCACAGACGTTGAGTATTAGATTGACTTTTGTTGAACGGGCTTGTTGGAAAAATCTTGTCGATCAGCAGGTTGCAGTCAATTGGCTGCTGATCAGTGTATTCTGGCAGGAAAGAGTCCGGCTGTCAGAAAATAAGGTCCCAAGAGGGGAGAATTCCTCCAACCACCTCACGTGTGTGGCTAGAGGAATCAGTTTGCTTTTTATTTTTTCAGCCCACTAGCTGATCAAAACAAAATGAGTCGTCTATGGCCAGCTTTACACAACGCGGCTGTATAATAATTATGTCACTGGTCATTTGTTGTAAAACCAAGATGCATTTGCCTGCCTTAGTAAAGAATGGTTGACTGGGTAAAGAGAAGCTTTGGCTTCACACATAGGCTGGTGCTTTCTTCCTGGAGTTGCCACAATGACCGGTTACTTAGAATGTCTTACCATTTTGAACATAATGCAATTGCATCATGAAAGGTCAACCAAGACATAAGCAAACCTAGCTGAATCATGCATGCATTTGTTTTAATTATTTCCATTGTACAGTGCGTTTATTTATTTTTAATACATTTTCAAAGATTTCAAACCAACTTCTTTCATGTTGTCATTATGGGGTATTGTTTGTAGAATTTTGAGGGAAATAATGAATTTAATCCATTTTGGAATAAGGCTGTAACATGAACATTTTTGAAAAAAGTGAAGTTCTGTGAATGCTTTCTGGAGGCACTGTATGTCAAGATGAGAGGAACTATTTCAATAAACTGGAGAAAAATTAGTATTATCCACTTTTGGAGTCTTACATTTTATAATACGATCCTACCAATCCGACATCTATGTCTTGGACCTTCCAGTAGGAATAGAAAGTTTGAAAATGGTTGTAAACCCACTTTTCTCTCTCTCAAAAAAAAAACACCACCTGCAATACAAAGGCATAATGCATAGCATACTTGCGCATTATGTAATACTTACCTCAGATCGAAGCCCCGGCAGCCATCCTCGGACACTGCTCGGGCGGCCGACATCTCTCCCGGGGGTTACTTCTGGGTATCGAGGCTCCGGCGCTGTGATTGGCCGTAGCTGCGATGGCGTCACTCGCACGCATGTGTGCGGGAGCCGCCAGTCATGGTACAGCATCCTTTAGGAACGGCAGGATCGCCGTTTCTAAACCTCCACGGTTTAGGAGATATTTACAATAATGACAGGAGCAGGCGCACTTTAGAAACAGCGATCGTGCCGTTCCTAAAGGATGCCTGCGCCTGTCATTATTGTAAATATCTCCTAAACCGTGGAGGTTTAGGAGATATTTCGAGCACCTACAGGTAAGCCTTAATCTAGGCTTGCCTGTAGGTAAAAGTGGTTGTATAGGGTTTACAGCCACTTTATTGTAGAGGGGAGAGGGACAAAATCAACAGACTGAATATTGCTGCCATCCAGTCAGAAACTACATCCCTTAGAGCCTTGAGACTTGAACTATAACAGATCTGACCATGAAGTTAAAGGGAAAATCTGGAAGACCTGGATGTGCTCCATTCAAACTTCCAGATAAGAGTACTTAAAGCGGTAGTTCACCCGCAAAAGAAATTTTAACATTAGATTGAGGCTCATTTTGTCAAGGGGAATCGGCTAGTTTTTTTAAAAACAAAGCAGTACTTAACGTTTTAGAGAGCGATCTTCTCCGCCGCTTCCGGATATGGTCTTCGGGTCTGGGCGTTCCTTCTTGATTGACAAGAATAATGGTAGGTGTAATGGCGCTAAAAACACTAAAAAAACTTAAATACAATAAATAATCCTCATCACTAGACCCATAAAATAATTAAGAAAGTTTCGTGGTGAATCCTCCAATGGATGTGAATAAAATGTGTTCCACTCTGGGTCAATCCTGGAATACCATCCGACATCAACAAAAAATGTGGAGGGTATTAGTAGTGGTAGATAATAATACGTAACTAATGATTAGTGAACAGCTGTGCCAAACCACTGCACAATGTTGCATCAATACAATCAAAATTGAATACTTGGTAGCATAGTGAACATAGATGATAGTGAAAAACAAATCCAGTATAATTAAAATCACCAAAGGCAGTAGTCCATTAAAGTGCAGCGTGCAATGATTAAAGTGCAAAAAATACAAAGTGATCCGAAGTAATTTAAATGACATGCACCAATGAGCATGAAAATGAAATCTATATGTGAAAAAATGTCCAGTGAAAAAAACAATATTGAGATGGTAACAATGTCTCAAATAATCCACCAATTGAGGTTAAAGTAAAAACAAGGTGATATTGGTAAAGTGTCCCAGTGCATTTAATAATGAAAAATAAACAATCATGAATGAATGTTCAGTGAAAAAAATGTGCTCCAAAACACAGATCCTTATATCCAAAGCGTTCAGTGATCAATGCTGGATGTGCATGCATGCTTATACTTCCACCATCAGGCTTCCCAGAAATGTCCGACAGACTAGGTGTTCCAGCCCCTTACCTCAGAGCGGCTTGTAATCAAGCCTAAATGGATATCTCACAGGCAGTCTGCTGCTCATCCACTCCCTCAATCCCACGACTCGGTCACAGATGATTGCAGTCGACTCCGCTCTCTTCTCCCGCCTCACGTTCGTCACTCCCGTAAGGTCCTCTTATCATCCTTCTTGATTGACAGTCTTCCGACAGGCTTCTGACGGTCGCATCTATCGCGTCACGAGTAGCCGAAAGAGGCCGAACGTCGGTGCGGCTCTATACGGCGCCTGCGCACCGACGTTCGGCTACTTTCAGAAAATCGTGACGCGATAGATGCGACCGTCGGAAGCCTGTCGGAAGACTGTCAATCAAGAAGGAACGCCCAGACCCGAAGACCATACCCGGAAGCGGCGGAGAAGATCGCTCTCTAAAACGGTAAGTACTGCTTAGTTTTTAAAAAAAATAGCCGATTCCCCTAGACAAAATGAGCATCAATCTAATCTTAAATTTTTTTTTGCGGGTGAACCTCCACTTTAATGGACAAATCTGCCAAGATAATTGGCCTATGTATGGCCCCTTAAGACGAAGTGCACTTTGGTAGTACAAAGCCCCCTCTAAAAAACTAATGAATGTAAATGAGGACCCCAGGTGCAGATTTGCACAGCTTTACATTCTTCAAACTGCCCATGAGGGGGTTGGGGGGCTTCTATGGCACTGCTCATGTATAGATGCCAGTCAAAGAGAATTACGACTTAACCATCTCCCTCTGCCAAGCGGCATATGGGACTTTGAACCAACGTGCTGTACAAATAATACTACCTCATGCTACTGCTAACATAGTTGCTTGGCCGTCTTAAAATACTAATAGTCTTTGTGCAAGCATTTGCATTACTGTATTTTTATTTAGAAAAAACATTATAGAAGAACTCCACCAAGTACTATGTGCATCTAAACTGGTCATATTGCATGATTTTGATTCTATTCTATAAAAAAGAACATTTCAAATAACTGCATGTCTATGGGATCCCCACCCCTCTGCCATCCAAAGAATAAAACACTATACTGTCTGTCATTATAATTTAGCAGATGGGCGAGGGGAGGAAAAAAAAAATATGGTTGGGTCCTGGGCTGTGAAGGAAAACAGGTAAAGGTGTTAATTGGTTGTCATTTACTGATTTCTTCAGCTTCTCAGCCCATCTGTTCATTTACATATTAGCTGGCAAAATAACAGCCCATTGAAATTTTTTGTATTTAGAACTGTAGTTGTTTTTTTCCATGTATGTATTGTAGTGTTTTTGATGTATTTTTATGAGTTTAGCACTTGTATTTTCTGGAGAAGGAGGGTACTTTCTGTATGTTGTGTTGCATTGATTAAAATTCATATAAAAGCTTGTATTTTGCATGCAGCACAATCCATCCTTCTTTTGAAAGGTGTAAACCTGGTGTTTTTTTTTAAACATTGATGAAATTTGCACCATTGACTACCATTGAATACAACTACGGAACATACTTTAAAAAATCTGTAAGATTCCAGTGTACTGTATGCAGGGATTTTTTTCTCGGAAAGTAGGTGCAGGAACTCCCTCCTCCTGAGTCACCTTGTGTCCACCCCCTACCCACCTCCAAGCACCATTCATTGGTTTCACCCCCTACCCACCTCTGAGCACCATTCCTTGGTTCCACTCCTTACCCACCTCCTAGCACCGTTCCTTGGTTCCACCCCCGTCCCACCCCCTACCCACCTCTGAGCACCATTCCTTGGTTCCACCCCCTACCCTCCTCCGAGCACCATTCCCTGGTTCCACTTCCTACCCACCTCCGAGCACCATTCTATGGTTCCACACCCTACCCACCTCCGAGCACCATTAAATACATTCAGAGCTGGAGGTGCCGGAACTGCGTTCCCCCGCGTTCCCCCGCATTCCTGCAGAAAAAATGCCCTGACTGTATGTGTTATGAATTTGCGATGCTCGCAGGGAACGTAGCCCGGCACACAGAGGCTTTGGGCGGAGGACACAGCCTGCAGACACAGAGGGGGGACATTGCAGGATCCTGGGGACAAGGTAAGTACACGGCACCAGGATCCTGCAATGCAATCCCGAGTGTGGCTCGGGGTTACCGCTAATGGTACTGAATTTTACCCCCGAGCCACACTCGAGAAAATCGACAGGGAGGTTTAAGTTCATGTGCGTGTAAAGGCAGGCGTCCCAATACTTTTGGTAGTATAGTGTATGTGTATATAGCGTGTTCAACAAACTTTTGGTAGGGCTGTTCTAAATAATCTGGAACCCATTCCCACATCTACGCCCAAAAAGGCCATGCTTTTTCAGATGCAGATTGGTGGGCCAACGCAATATTGAACCTTTGGACTAAGACTGGGATGCCGTTAAAGTTCATGTGCCTCCTAATACTTTTGGTAACCACTTCAGCCCCGAAGGATTTGGCTGCCAATTGACCGGGCCACTTTTTGCGATTCGGCACTGCGTGGTTTTAACTGACAATTGCGCGGTCATGTAACGTGGCTCCCAAACAAAATTGGTGTCCTTTTTTCCCCACAAATAGAGCTTTCTTTTGGTGGTATTTGATCACCTCTGCGGTTTTTATTTTTTGCGCTATAAACAAAAATAGAGCGACAATTTTGAAAAAAAAATCATATTGTTTACTTTTTGCTATAATAAATATCCCCCAAAAATATATAAAAAAAACTAATTGTTTCCTCAGTTTAGGCCGATACGTATTCTTCTACATATTTATGGTAAAAAAATAAGTGTTTATTGATTGGTTTGCGCAAAAGTTATAGCGTTTACAAAATAGTGCATAGTTTTATGGCATTTTTATTAATATTTTTTATTTTACTAGTAATAGCGGCAATCGGCGATTTTTATCGTGACTGCGACATTATGGCGGACGCATCGGACACTTTTGATGCTATTTTGGGACCATTGTCATTTATACAGCGATCAGTGCTAAAAAATTCCCTGGTTACTGTGTAAATGACACTGGCAGGGAAGGGGTTAACCACTAGGGTAAGGTGACCAGACATCCCCGATTTCAGGGGACAGTCCCCTGATTGAGGACACTGTCCCCGGAAAAAGTCTGTCCCCGGTTTTGTCCCCGGATTGGATTTGAACAGGGACTGGGGCAATTTCATAGATAGTCAGTGCTCCTACTAGCTTAGGGGGGTGGATTTTTTTCCATTATCTGTGCCCCTTTCTGATGATCATGTGCTGATCGGAGCGGAGGGACTCGGAGAGTGAGACTTGACAGGCTGTGAGGCAGGCCGCGGCGACGGTCAGAGAGTCGGTGATTGTCACCATTACTAGTAAAAAAAAAAAAGTGTCCCAGATTTCATTAAAAAAATCTGGTCATCTTACACTAGTGGCCGAGGAAGGGGTTAAGTGTGTCCTAGGGAGTGATTCTAACTGTGTGGGAGCTGGGCTACGTGTGACACGACAGTGATCACTGCTCCCGATGACAGGGAGCAGACGCTCAGTGTCCTGTCACAAGGCAGAACAGGGAAATGCCTTGTTTACCCAGGTATCCCCCTGTTCTGCAACTCTGTGACCCGGTCGCGGGACACCGGCGGACATTGAGTCCACGGGTCCCGCGGGCATGGTCACGGAGCTCACCGCATGCAAATTTAAAGTACACCCATTTGACTCTCCGTGCCATTCTGCCGATGTAAATGTTTTACGGTGGTCAGCAAGTAGGTAACATCGGGCCAGATTAAAAAAAAAAGTACGCCAGAGTATCTGCTGATACTCCGGCGTACTTTCAAATTTGCCGCGTCGTATCTTTATTTGTAATTCACAAACAAAGATACGACGGCTTTTGGCTAAGATCCGACAGGCGTACGGCTTCGTACGCCTTCGGATCGTAGGTGTAATTCTCCGGCGGCCGACGGGTGGAGTTCGCGTCGTTTTCCATCGTCGGGTATGCAAATGAGCTGATTACGGCGATCCACGAAGATACGCGCGTTCGTCGCAATCTCTTACGTCGTCGCTAGTCGGTTTTTCCCGTCGCAAACATTAGCCTGATTTTTCATGGCTTACATTTACAACAGCCATGTTAAAGTATTGCCGTCGTTCCCGCGTCGAATTTCAATTTTTTTTTTTGCGTAAGACGTCCGGAAATACGAAACGACGTAACGCACGTTGCCGTTCAAAAAATACGTCGGGGCGCCGTAATTTCGCGCAAAGCACGTCAGGAAATTTTCACACGGAGCATGCGCAGAACGTTCGGCGCGGGAACGCGCCTAATTCAAATGGTACATGCCCCATTTGAATTAGGCGGGCTTGCGCGGACGGCTTTACGCTACACTGCCGTAAGTTTACGAATCAGGCACTTGCGCTGAAAACTTGCGGCGGTGTAACGTAAAGACGATACGTTACGCCGCCGCAGATATCTGTGAATCTGGCCCCTAGTGTAGATGTGCCAATAGTATTAGATATCAGATTTAGAGGATTGCTATGAATACATTGGTTCACAATATAATTCACATTGAATACATGATTTTACGGTAGTTACAAGCAAATCACATTCAAAGGAAATTCATAGAACAAGTGGGCCACGATCTGGATTCATGTGCAATAGGATAACATTTTTATACGACTTCCTTTGGCTTATTAAAATGTCACAACAAATTCTCTTTAAGAATGGCGCATTTATTGACCTTCTGCCTCCATCTGTATATTGAAAATAGTGCTTTATAAACTATTTTGTTTGTTTCTTAAAGTCTAGGAATGACTGGGCAAATATATCTCACTTTTTGTGTGTGCATTTTTTTTTTGATTTGACTTTTATTATTAGTCATTTCTATCTTGACATCTCTATAGTATTATATTGTGAACCAATGTTTTTATAGTAGGCAATATACAATGTATGTGCATGCATATATGTGTGCGTTTATATATACTGCATATGAGAGAAGACCTAAATAGGTTTGTGACTTCAGTAAATAAACTTTGAGCGGGGTTCAATTTTACTGACATATGCGCCCGGCACCCCGTGATTGCATGGCACTCGGATTGTTTCAGGCAGTCTACTATAGACGTGCAACTGTGCTACTGCCAAAATGATTAGACTGGATTCAATTTGTAACCCCACTCCATTGAATAACCCCTATCCAGCTTCTCCTCTCCTTATTACGGAGCCTCTCCCCCTTTTTATTCCAGGCTTCCCTGGCTCCATTGCTTGGCATATTACAATAAAACCTATAATAAAACGCGCTACCCTGAGCTTCGCTGTGAGTGTCGCTGGTAACGCTCCTCTCTGATCTGCATCTAATTGGTTTGTAACCGATTTTCAAGGAGATTAATGACAGACACCAAATGCCACAAAATGAAACCACGCCAAACAGAAGTGCACAATGAAAAGCTGCAATTCCTTTCAACAGTCTATTGAAAAAAATACACAAAGACGCCACAATTGGCTTATGACATAAATAAAGCTAACCCCCATTGTGTTATCTATTATTAATTCCACTAAAATAATTTGGCTGTCACATAGAAAAAAAAAGTTACGAGAAAAATTCACCCCAGCAAAACGCATTGATAAAGGGACGCTATCTGAGGACAGACGTAACTTAGATTTATATTGTGGAACCATTTTAGTTATCATTTTGTACAGTAAGGATGTCATTTTATAAGGACTATGGGCCAGATTCACAGAACAGATGCGCCGGCGTATCTCCTGATACACCGTCGTATCTCTTGTTCTATCTATGCGGTTGATTCATAGAATCAGTTCTGCATAGATAGCCCTAAGATCCGACAGGTGTAATTGACTTACACCGTCGGATCTTAGGATGCAGTACCTCGGCCGCCGCTGGGTGGAGTTTGCGTCGTATTCCAGCGTCGGATATGCAAATTAGCAGTTACGGCGATCCACGAAGGGTTTTCTCGTCGTTACGTTGGCGCAAGTCTTAGTTTCCCGTCGCAAAGTTAGGGGTGCTTTAACATGGTGTAAAATTACTCCACCATGTTAAAGTATGCCCGTCGTTCCCGCGTCGCTTTTGAATTTTTTTTTCCCCCGGCGTAAGTATGTTATGCACGTCACGATTCATAAACACGTTGCGCCGCCGTAATTTCGCGCAAAGCCCGTCAGGAAAATTGCGAACGGAGCATACGCAGTACGTCCGGCGCGGGAGCGCGCCTAATTTAAATGGTACCCGCCCCATTTGAATTGGGCGGGCTTGCGCCGGACGTGTTTACGATACACCGCCGCAAGTTTACAGGTAAGTGCTTTGTGGATCGGGCACTTACACTGAAAACTTGCGGCGGTGTAACGTAAACGGGTTATGTTACACGGCCGCAATTCTATGTGAATCTGGCCCTATGTAAATATCAGTGAAGCTGGAAGTAACTGAGGGGTATGAAAGTGCCCCCTTACAATAAACTTATTAAAAAAGTCCCAAATAAACCATAGCAGACATGGTAAAATGATCATTTTATTCTGTGTTATCTCCTAAGTTGGGTAAAGTGTTACCAACAGTAAAATCAGTCTGTATTTGCAGTAAAGCATGCTTGTTATAGTCACTGTGGAACCTAAGGCCCCTTTCAGACTGGGGCGGGAGCTGCGGTGGCGGTATAACGCCGCTAAAAATAGTGGCGCTATACCGCCGGAATTGCCGCGGGTATCAGCCGCTAGCGGTGCGGTATTAACCCCCGCTAGCGGCCGATAAAGAGTTAATATCGCCCGCAATGCGCCTCTATAGAGGCGCATTGCGGGCGGTATTGCCACGGTTCCCATTGTTTTCAATGGGAAGGAGCGGTGAAGGAGCGGTATACATGCCGCTCCTCTCACCGCTCCAAAGATGCTGCTGACAGGAGATTTTTTTGTCTCCCGCCAGCGCATCGCCTCAGTGTGAAAGCCCTTCGGCTTTCACATTGAGGTAGCTGGGCAGGAGTTTTTCAGGCGGGATAGCAGCGCTATTTTTAGCGCTTTACCGCCTGAAAAACTCCTCAATGTGAAAGGGGCCTAAGGGATTAATCCTCCACATTATGTAAAAAGGCTGTTTGATCCTGTCTTCTCTGATCCTCCCCTTTTCCCACTGACCCCTGAACATTTCCTGATAACACAAAGTCTATGGAGTCAGGCTGCACATGCTCAGCTTGGTGTGTATTTCTAGATAGTTTTTTTTTTCTGGGAGAGTGCATGTGATCAGCACAGGGCCAATCAGCACTGTCCAGACAGAGAGTCAGGGGTCTTGCTGTCTTATAGGACAGTCAGAAATCTCCTACAAGCTTTAACTAGTGCTTGGCTGGACACTGATAGAAGTCACAAGACTGCCATATACTGCTGATAAGAAACGGTATTTAGCAGTTTATATTTACTAAAACTATTGCATTTCCATGTTCTGTGTACTGTGGGAGATCAGATATAGTGAATGCAGGCTCCTGGGTTTAGTAACACTTTAAAGTGACCCAAACTGTTTTGCTTGTTTGGCTCTTTGCTGCTGGCAGGTAGCCCACGCCATTTGGTAAGAGTACCCTATTACCTTCACTGGTGGTGGTAGCACATTTGATGGTGAATATTGTTTCCTTGCTGAATTGAGCACACACCTCTGATGGTCGTCCTTGGCTGGAAGTACGAATATCCACTTATTTTGCACCGTTTGAAACATTTATTTTCTTCACTTTGGACTAATGTAAGCATCTCTTGTCGCAGTTTATGAATATTTAGGTTCTCAATATGTTTATGTATATGTTGTCTCACTATTTTGCATACTAGTCTTGCTTTGCAGGCAATGCCATTAATGTATGTTTAATGGTGCACTTATATGTTTGAATTGTTACATATATTACTAGTTAACAAGCGCTGCACTTAAATCCTTACCACTGTCTTTACACAATTTGTCTAATTGTAGTGTCAGCAGCTCATTTATTGAGTGTGGTGGCGCAGTATTTTCCTTCCTTTTTTGGAACATAAGAAGTTTTGATTAACTGCAGAGTCAAAAGCTGTCAGCATCTCTTTTTGGCTGTGTGCTTTATGGATATTCCCCCACGGGTTCTGTCCTAGTGACACCCTTTTGAATGTGGTGTCATTGGTATGAGCAGTGTAAGGGGACATGGTCAACTACAGGAAGGCTTGACAAAGGGAATGGGACCCCTGAAACATGTATCATCCTGCTCACTTTGGACATCACCTCGCTGGTTTGACAGTTGGCCACTGACACTTGCGGCCATAGATACCACTGACCTATCCGCTTGCCCTAAGGCTTTGCTGCCATTTTCACATTTACTTCTGCTGCATGATCAGCCCTGGCCTGTGATGCCAAGTGATGATCCCCCAGGCTTAACCAATGCCATGTGATGATCCTCTCAGGCTTTACCAATGTCATGTGATGATCCTCCCAGGCTTAACCAATGCCATGTGATGATCCTCTCAGACTTAACCAATGTCACATGATGATCCTCCCAGGCTTAACCAATGCCATGTGATGATCCTCCCAGGCTTAACCGATGCCATGTAATGATCCTCCTAGGCTTAACCAATGCCATGTGATGATCCTCCCAGGCTTAACCGATGCCATGTGATGATCCTCCCAGGCTTAACCTATGCCATGTAATGATCCTCCCAGGCTTAACCAATGCCATGTAAAGATCCCCCCAGGCTTAACCGATGCAATGTGATGATCCTCCCAGGCTTAACCGATGCCATGTGATGATCCTCCCAGGCTTAACTGATGCCATGTGATTGTACTCCCAGGCTTACCAGATGCCATGTGATGATCCTCCCAGGCTTAACCGATGTCATGTGATGATCCGCCCAGGCTTAACTGAAGCCATATGATGATCCTCCCAGGCTTAACCGATGCCGTGTGATGATCCTCCTAGGCTTAACCGGTGCCATGTGATGATCTGCCTAGGCTTAACCAATGCCATGTGATGATCCTACTAGGCTTAAACAAGTATTTTTACATATAAGTGTGCCATGTTTTCATTAAATGGTGTACTTTTTTTCCACTAACTCCCACGTCCCGTATGTACCTTCCTTTACAGGGGGTCAGCAAGTAAGAGGAAATATCCCCAGTGGGGACACAGGCAGAAATTAAAACATGGCAAAAGTTCTAATCCTTTCCTTAAAAACAAAACAAAAAAAACTTGTGTTGGGAGTTGAGCTTTTAACAGATTCAAACACAGCTGATCACAGATCGGGGTAAAGAGCCAATCACATCAGCTCTTTAACATGTAAAAAAAGTTTTTTCGTTTGTTTAGTAAAAATTAAAAAACACGGTGGTGATTAAATACTACCTTAAAGGGGTTGTAAGGGGAAAAAAAATCATAATAAGCATCCTTTACCTGCAGACATTCCTCTTTTCACTTCCTCATTGTTCGTTTTTGCTCAGAAGTTGCTCTATTTCTTCTCTGTTCTGTTCACTTCCTGCTTGTCTGATTGTAACTCACCACCGTGAAGGGAGGCTTTACTGCGGTGGTCAGTAACGTGCTCGCCCCCTCCTGGGAACTACATCTGTGCGGCAGGACACTCTCTACGTGTTAGAGACTTCAAGGAGGTGTGAATTACTGGTAATGCATACTGGGAAATGTAGTTCTTACATGAACGAGCGCCGCAAACCAGGAAGTGAATGAGAGAACAGAAACTAGATCCCGGAGGTGATATAGATGAAGGAATTTATAAGGTATTTACTAATTTTTTAATAGAATCATTACACTCTTCTGTCTGTCTACCTTGCAGACATTAATTTTAGGCAAACATTTTTTTCCCTTTACAACTCCTTTAAGAAAGCTCTATTTGTCTAAAAAAAAAGATAACAACTTTGTTTGGGTACAGAGTTGCACGACCGCGCAATTGTCATTCAGAGTGTGACAGCGCCAAAATCCAATATTTGGCCCAGGCAGGAAGGGAGATTAAGTGCTCAGTAGGCAAGTAGTTAACTGAATATCTGTATAAGTATATAACTCTGTATACTTCCCCACTGCTGTTCTATACTCAAGTGCCCAACTAGCAGGGGAGGGCTGGCAGGGGGGGCAGGGTGGAAATCTCCCCCCGGGCTGGTGACACTATGCACAGCACAGCACTATGCGGACTCTGGTGTAAGGGGGGGCACTGTGCGGACTCTGATGTAAGGGGGGCCACTGTGCGGACTCTGATGTAAGGGGGGCCACTGTGCGGACTCTGATGTAAGGGGGGCCACTGTGCGGACTCTGATGTAAGAGGGGCCACTGTGCGGACTCTTGTGATCATGTATACTTCCCCACTGCTGTTCTATACTCAAGTGCCCAACTAGCAGGGGAGGGCTGGCAGGGGGGGCAGGGTGGAAATCTCCCCCCGGGCTGGTGACACTATGCACAGCACAGCACTATGCGGACTCTGGTGTAAGGGGGGGCACTGTGCGGACTCTGATGTAAGGGGGGCCACTGTGCGGACTCTGATGTAAGGGGGGCCACTGTGCGGACTCTGATGTAAGGGGGGCCACTGTGCGGACTCTTGTGATCATGAAAAATCTTGACTGTTTTCCTCGATCCATCACTTTTCCACGCTCTATGGGCCACTTGACTGGACTTGCCCCCCAGGCCTAAGGCTGCCAGCCCTCCCCTGCCAACTAGGGTCAGATAGTGGAAAAGATTAAAGAAAAACTTTCTGATTTGTTGCAAGCGGTGACCCACTTATACTTTATTATAAATGCAGTCATGCCCCCTGGTTTCTATCATACTTGATATACAATCCCAGTGGTTTTCAAAACCTCATCTACTGTATTGAATTAGGCAAAAAAAAAAAAGGTTAATTTTACTCCACATTTTCTTCTTTAATAGTACCTTATTATACTGCTCTGTAAGAGGTAATTGTGAAACATGCAAGGACAGAAGGACTTAAATATTTTTTATGAAACTCTTGCTTTTACGGCAAACATAAATCTGACCTTTTGCACTTTTATTTGATTTTGATGTCTAGTGATAATTCCCTTTAGAGTCTTTGAAGTGATGAAGTCACAGAAAGTGACAGCACTTGCATCAGAAAACAGAGCGTACCTCTGCGCCTCTGCTCTGCAAGTCTTGGGGGAGTGAATTGCTACCCTGACATATGATCTTGAGGTGTGCTAGGTGTTGTGCTGTCAGTAGAGCTTCACACTGCCTTATTTTTTTTATATTTTTTTAATCCTTTATTTATTATTTTCTATATGAGGTAGGATAGTACAGGAGAATAAAAGAATGAGCACCCACCAGTGACACAATATAGTCAAGTTCAAGTCACTAATGGCAAAGAGGTCTTGCAGGAAATGTATTGTCACATAACATGTAACTGTCCTCCCCTGCATGTCTATTATTCGTTTCCTCTAAATTAGGGGTGAGCTTGCATTTGTTTGGAAGTATGTTTGGTTCTAAATATGGGAACCAGCTGTCATTCTTGGCCCAATGAGCTGCGGGTGATTCCTGCAGGCCATTGACCTAAGATGGATGGACATGTGGCCATATTAGTTCAATGATGTGACAAACATCTCTGCTCCTTTGTACTTTTAGTGGTATGTAGGAAATCAAAAATTGGAGAAAGGCTGGTGCCATGGAAGTCAGCTAAAACATAGTTTTATTATAGCAGGTCAACAACAGTAAAAAAAGCCAGGAAATCAAAAATGCCAGCTGGCTTCCAGGTTTGGACCTGAACCTGCTTCTGAACGAATGCAAGCTCATTCCTATTATATACATATTTTACCAATAAACTGAATCATGTTAATTTTATTGCCTGTGTGAGTTACCTTTGACCCAAAGAGATTATGAAGTTCACCTACAGTACAGACCAAAAGTTTGGACACACCTTCTCATACAAAGAGTTTTCTTTATTTTCATGACTATGAAAATTGTAGATTCACACTGAAGGCATCAAAACTATGAATTAACACATGTGGAATTATACATAAATAGCCCTTACACAGCCTGGAGGTGTGTTTGGGGTCATTGTCCTGTTGAAAAATAAATGATGGTCCAACTAAACACAAACCGGATGGAATAGCATGCCACTGCAAGATGCTGTGGTAGCCATGCTGGTTCAGTATGCCTTCAATTTTGATTAAATCCCCAAAAGTGTCACCAGCAAAGCACCCCCACGCCATCACACCTCCTCCTCCATGCTTCACGGTGGGAACCAGGCATGTAGAGTCCATCCGTTCACCTTTTCTGTGTCGCACAAAGACACGGGGGTTGGAACCAAAGATCTCAAGTTTGGACTCATCAGACCAAAGCACAAATTTCCACTGGTCTAATGTCCATTCCTTGTGTTCTTTAGCCCAAACAAGTCTCTTCTGCTTGTTGCCTTTCTTTAGCAGTGGTTTCCTAGCAGATATTCTACCATGAAGGCCTGATTCACACAGTCTCCTCTTAACAGTTCTAGAGATGTGTCTGCTGCAAAAGGTGGCTACATTGAAGAACCTAGAATATGAAATATATTTTCAGTTGTTTCACACTTTTTTGTTATGTATAATTCCACATGTGTTAATTCATAGTTTTAATGCCTTCATTGTGAATCTACAATTTTCATAGTCATGAAAATAAAGAAAACTCTTTGAATGAGAAGGTGTGTCCAAACTTTTGGTCTGTACTGTATGTGTCAGGTTGTTGGGAAGAAGAGACGTAGGATAGTTAATGGGGTGGTTAGGGTAGGGTGAGGTCAGATATAGAATGGGAAGGGCTGTGTACATAGTGGGAGAAGGGGCGAAGAGGGGAGAAGGGGGTTGTGTAGAGTTGAAAGAGAAGTGTTGTGGGGGGAGTGGAGTAATTCTGCACTTCCCGGCCATGTGCATCTTGAGGTTGAAAAGTGAATCAGTGTCTCGTGGCTAGGTAGAGTGTAGCAGTAGAGACCAGTAATCTGGGTTGGATTTGAATTCATACCAGTAGAGCCACATTTTGTTCAATAGAATTGCCCTAATTCTGAAATAAGAGGGTTAGATCCCCCATTTCTTAAATTTTATTTAATTTTAGTAATCCAGAGTGAGGCTGAGGGTAGAGTTTCTTGCTTCCAAAGTAAAGGGATGCAAGTTTTGGTAGCAAATAACAGGTGTATGTCTTCTTGAAATGAAGTTTATGAAAATTTACGAGGAACGTTAAACTTATTCCCCCTGGAGAAGATGTGCTTTAGAGGAGATATGATAGTGATATACAAATACCTCAATGGTGATTCTAGCATAGGGAACAAACAATTCAGTCTCAGGGAGTGTAAGAAGACATGTAGTAACTCAATGAAATTGGAGGAGAAGCAATATAGAACCTTAAACTGCGTTGTTTTTTTTCACTGTTAGGACGACAAGGTAGAAGAACAAATTTCTACAATCGGTGGTGTCAAAGGGAAGTATTGATAGTTTAAAAAAACTCTTATGCCGCGTACACGCGTTCGGAATTTCCAACAACAAATGTTCGATGGGAGCTGGTTCTCAAATTTTACGGCAACAAAATACGTTCTCGTAAATTCCGATCGTGTGTGGACAATTCCAACGCACAAAATTCCACACATGCTCTGAATCAAGTACGAGACGGAAACGCTCGGTCTGGTAAAACTAGCGCTTGTATAGGAGATAGCAAGCCGCAACGGACTGAAAAGCAGGAGGCTAAAAAGCGTGAATCGTCTTTCACCAAACTTCTACCAACCCGACTGGTATTGAACTTCCCTTTTCTAGTGCCGTCGTACATGTTGTACGTCACCGTGTTCTTGACATTTGGAATTTCAAACAACATTTGTGTGACTGTGTGTATGCAAGACAATTTTGAGCCAACATCCGTCGGAAATTTGTCCGTGGTTTTGTTGTCGGAATGTCCGATCGTTTGTACGCGGCATTAGATGAGCATCTTAGTGAGCACAATATACAGGGATATGGGATATGATTTTTGACATGAGCACACATACACCAACACAGGTTGAACTGGATAGACTGGTGTCTTTAGTCAACCTTACCAACTACAGTATGTAACTATGGATGTATAAAAGATACATTGCAAAATCAAAACTTAGGTCTATGTACGTGAGTTTAATTTTTTTTCCAGACTTTATCCCAGAAAGATATTCAAAAGTGCCTTTTTTATCAGTCACAATGCAACACATGGAGGGAACATTAGGAGAGAATTTGTGTAGTTTTCGTGGACTAGGTGCCACCTGGTAAATAATTTGTAGCTCCTCTCTTGGATTCTATTGCCAATGGATGCCTTGTATGCAAAGTGGATGATGTTGTCCTGTTGAGCTTTGTCTATAGTTTGTCCCCAGGACAAGAAGTTCCAATTGAATATAAAGCCTCGTACACACGGCCGAGGAACTAGACGGGCGAAACACATCGTTTTGCTCGTCGAGTTCCTTGTGAAGCCGTCGAGAAACTCGACAAGCCAATTTTCTCAATTCCCGTCAAGGAAATAGAGAACATGCTCTCTTTTTGGCTCGTCGAGTTTCTCGACAGTTTCCTCAACGGAAATGTACACACGACCAGTTTCCTCAGCAAAAAAATATCTCCCAGCAAGTTTTTTGCTGTTTTTTGCAGAGAAACTCGGTCGTGTGCACGAGGCTTTATAGTGTTGACTTTAATAATCTGCAGGTTTGTAAGTAGGTCGTAAATGTGTGAGAGAGTGTGTCTAACTGTATGCTGTTTAAGGCATAGCTGATCCAATGACAATATGGAGGAGGCCACATGTTGATCCTTCAGGATACACAATAAGGGGCATCTTTTTTTTTTTATCAGCTATTGATTTAAAAACATTTCCACAGAGAAAAATGGAGAATTGAAGACACTCTGAACAGTCTATCCAGTTCAACCTGTGTTGGTGTATGTGTGCTCATGTCAAAAATCATATCCCATATCCCTGTATATTGTGCTCACTAAGATGCTCATCTAATGCCGCGTACAAACGATCGGACATTCCGACAACAAAACCACGGACAAATTTCCGACGGATGTTGGCTCAAAATTGTCTTGCATACACACAGTCACACAAATGTTGTTTGAAATTCCAAATGTCAAGAACACGGGGGGTTATCCACAAAGCCGCGGCGCAACGTAACTTTTCGGATTTAAGTTACTCCGCCGCAAAATTCCCTTCATATTGCTCTTGCTTCTTTCCAAGGATCAGAGTTTAATTATTTGCTCTCAGAATGCATCTATTTATTTTGTTTTGGAAATACGTTGGCAGCCTTAAATTATATGTGCCATGTATTCATGAAAGGATTGGTAGAAATGTACAAATACAATGGCCGGCCTTAGAGGAATTTTAAGACCAAATGCATTTTGGAACCTTAAAAAAATGTGCCTTGTGAGTGCAAAGACAGTCATATTCATAGTTGGGTACTGTAGGCATTGTACTAGTGTCATCAGTGACTGAAAAATAGTAAAAATATTCATGTAATCACATTCTATCCACTTGCTATGTGTGTTGTATACTTTAGCCTTGAAAGTGCAGCCATTGCATGGGCAATTTAATTAAATATATTATAATACTCAGCACCTAAGAACATTAGAATAAGAACAATGGTGTTTTGCAGTATAAAATGTCCTTCCTTTTGATTATTACAATTTATAATTGTCAAATTTAACACATGAAATCTGGACTTTTGTTGACAAGGACCCTCTACTAGTTAGCCACACAACACAAGTCCAGAGTATCTGTCCACAAAACTCATGAAGAATTCCATCAGGATCATAGGCAGCACCAAACGTGTTTTAATCTAACCAGAGCTTACTCATGAGTAACCCTATGTAATCTATGAGCAAGCTCTGCTTAAGGCGAAACACGTTGGTGTCAGAGAGTGGAATAATACACTAGAACAATGCTTTTAAAACAGTAGGCGGTTTTGTGGATGGGTTCTGTGGAGGGGCCATTGACTGTCAGGAGCAAGCACACTGAGTTGGACGAGGCGTGGCTGTAGCGGAACACTATACTTTGTACTATAAAACGCACAGCGATGTATTTGAAAACTAGGGCTGAGTAGGTAGAATTTTCCCCAATTTTTTTTGAAGAATCAACATATTTCAGTGAAAATTCATTATTTTACTGAAATGTGTTGTAGGAGTTAATGGGGAAGAAAAATATATTGTTATGGTTTTAGGAGTATAAGGGGCTTTAAATGACTCCTCATTAACAACATAATTAAACTTTTTTGCACAGAAGAAAGAAAAACAGACAATAGAATTGTTTTAAAATACATTTTTTAGGTGACAGTATACACATAACAACACAAAGAAAAAACAAATACAAAGAACGTAAGAAGACTAAATTACCCTGAATAACCCTCCTAAATAAAGAAGGAAAAAATAGTAGATCATTTTAGTGACATCAGTTTTGACAAAATCTGCTCATCTCTAGTCAGAACAGCATCCATTTGTAAACAGTTTCATTACCAATGCAATTGTCTTGGCTTCACCAGCTTCTGAAGTAGGCATTTTACCCAATGGGAATTGTTCAGATTGTGGTTGTCACTAAATGGTAAATGTTAAAACATCTGTGTCTACAGAATAGAGCTGTTCTCCCCTAACAGCTCTCAGCATGCATAGATAGACGTGTACATAGATGCAGATGTGTTTACAGATCATCATCAGCGGCATGAAAATATGAATATTTCCCATAGGCACAAGCCATTCTTCAAAAATCTTGTATAACCATAAAGGTACACAATGGGGGGGGGGGGGGGGGGGGTCTGATGATACAACCACTACCAATGGTAGTGTATAGCCTTCTAGAAGGGTAAAGCTATTTTAAACTACAGTCATTCTAGACAACTGATCAGTGTTCAGATGTGAAATACATAAAATAATACAAAGAACAGAACTTTAGGCAGTGAAACTAAATTAATATGGAGCGGTCCCGTAAAGCCTTCTCTCTAAGGTGGTTTCGGTTGCGGTTACACGCTTGCCATCTCCACTTACAATGGAGGGTTAATAGCCCTGTATTGTATTTGATGGTGCTAAGGGATCGCCCACAGCCTGGAGAGCCAGGGGGGAAAAGAGGACAGCACCGGAGCAAGGGCCTGATCTAGCCTGCATGTGGTATGGGGGTGCAATACAAAAAGCCAGGGGGCATAATGCCAACACTAGCATATGTTAGGATGTCATTAGATCAGGGTGATTAAACAGAATCTGTTCCCCCTTATATCAGGTGCCCCTCTTACATCCATGTCCCCATCAGAGTACCCCCTTACACCAGATGTCCCAATCAGAGGGCCCCCTTAAAACAGGGTCCCCATTAGCGTGATCCCCTTGCATTAGTGTGCCAATCCTCATTCCCCCTTACATGAGGTTTCCCCATCAGAGCTTACATCAACTGTTTGCATCAGACTGACCCATAGATCAATGGATGCACTCTCAGAGACTTGGGGGGCTCAACTAAAAGATGGGGGGCTCAGCCCACCTCAGCACCCCCTAGATCCAGCCCTGACCAAATCCGGTCACAAGAGGGGGTATAATTAAGTAATGTAGCATTCTTATCTTCCCCTAGACATAAAAAACATTTAACGCTTGTAATACAGGAGTACCAGCCGCAATGTTTTTTTTTCTTTCAGCCTCGATTTGGGCTTCATATGGTAATTCCACTTTCCTGCTTGTGTGATTGGCTCACTGATTTCCCCAGAAGTCTGCACTAAGATACAAGTCATATTTCAGGCAAAATTTTTCTCTCCAAAATATGCAGACCACTTTCCACATTAGTGCAGCTGCTGATTGATAATGATAAAATCAATCCCATTTACATCTACTCTGCACATTGTCACAGACAAACAAACAGCTATATCTTCAGAATAACAAAAGGTAGGAAACGTTTGTTAAAATCCCTGCGGTACAGAGGGAGATGCTTTTTTTTCCTCAACAAAACTGGAGTTACTCTTCAGAAGAGAAGTATGGGATTTAAAAACAAATACTTACCTCCATGCTGCAGCTGTCCCACGTTGGCTCTAGGAGCAAGAACTGAGCGATCATCTGAACGTTCTGCCCCTCCAGCGCTCACTGGAGCACCGGGCTGGGGAGAGGGCCGGAGCACATGGCTCTGTCTCTCAGCTGCACCCTGAGATTTGCCTCTCATGGTTCAGCTATGAGCCAGAGCAAGCTGTGCCCGCTCCGTCCCCAGCCCGGTGCTTCAGCCGACAACTGTCACTCAGGGAGTATTATCAAAAGGAGGCCACTAGCGGTATGAGACGTTTTTTGCAGACAGCCCCCTGTCATATATTTGGAAGCACCACTTCTGGGGTGAAGTGGAATTCTGCCAGGCATGAATGGGCAAAGTGACAATGCCTCTTAAAAATTTGGAAGGCATTCACCTGCTGCCTTCATTTTGCTTGTCGTTTGTTTGTTCTCTATTACAGTTGCTTCTTTTAAAATGTAATATTCATTCAGCCCAGTAGAAGTGATAGTACTTGAAATGCACAGTGGGGACTCGTTTCCAAAAGAGGTTTGAAGCTCCCTTGAAGAGAACTGATATTCAGATGAAGGGAGCCTGTTCTCAATATCTGGCTTACAGAATAGGAGTGCTGGGGAAATAAAACCCAGTATCTTTTGAAATTTAAAGTTGAACTATAGGCAAAACTTATTTTTTTTTCATTTTGGATAGCGTAAGGGAGGGTTATAACCCCTGTCCAATTTTTCTTCGCCATCTGTGTCCCATTGCAGAGTTTTTACTTCACTTCCTGTCCCACAGCCAAACTGTAAGTGAGATGAAATCCCTGCAAATTAAGGGAATTTCTTGGGGACCCCACAGGTCAGTCCTATTAAAGCGGTAGTAAACTGCATCCAAAAAAAAGTCATAATGTATGCATTGCATACTAGCACATTATGACTGACTTACCTGAAAACAAAGCCCTTCAGTGGAAAGCTGTCACCACTGAAGGTGTTTCCATCAGTGGCGGACAGTGATAATTTATTTTGGGGGGGGGGAGCAAACAGAAACAGCCCCCCGGACGGGCGGGTTGGTCTGGTGCACTTACCCCATCTATGGTGGGCAGCGCTTCTCCTGGGCTTCACCGGTGGCTTACCTTTCTCGTGGCAATGATGGCTTCCCCTGCTCTCCACTGGCATTGCGGCGGTTTCCGTTTCCTCCCTCCTCCTCGGCAGCAAATTGGGACTCTTTTTGGCCAATCGGAAAATGAGTTTCAGACCTGCTTCTGATTGGCCAGATTGAGGATCAGTGTTTCAACAGCGAATATTCATTTGCTGTTATAACACATGGGTGGGCTCCTGTGGCAATGCTCTGCACCACAAGCTTCTGGCTCCAATCAGGTGCTTCAAAAAAACACCTCGCTGCTGTAATTCATGTGCCCGGTTCCTTGAAAGGAACCTGACTCATGAATAAGGGATGGCGGTGTTCTGTCATAATAGCGACCATGGGTAGAGCATGGGGGTGGTGGGCATGGATAGAGGGGACGGCATTCGGGCGCCCCTAATGAACGGGCCGCCACTGGTTTCCATCTTCACTCTGTCTTCTTTTTATCTGATTGGCCGAGCCGGCGATGATGTCACTCCCAAGCATGCATGCTGGAGCCGCTATTTACGGCACAGTTCTGAAGGAGCTGCATGGGTATGCCGTTCCTTCAGAGTGCATGCTACATAAAAAGTAAATATCTCCTAAACGGTGCATGTTTAGGAGATATTTACAGTACCTATAAGCCAGTCCCTCGACAACGTCATCTCTTTGACGAAACTAGTTGGGCGTGGCTGTGACATTTTGTCATCACGCATGCTTGCTGACCGGTGGGAGAGTCCGGAGCACACTGCTTTTTTGGGAGTAATTGTATCTGTTTTTATAGCTATATGCACATTTTTTTAACCTATTGCCGAAGGATTTGCTTAGCGTGATTCCCTTTGCAAGTTCTACTTGTTATTTTTTTAATAAATGTTTTTTTATGGGCGTATACAGGGAATGCTTTTTATTTTCCACAGGATTCGGTAGGAGGCTTTAATAATTGGTGTCACCTGGTGCTGGAAGCACTATGAATTGTGAAGAAAGTGAAGAAAGTGAATTGTGGATGATTTGTTTCCTTTGGACTTTCTTGTTTCACATATATTTTTCCTTTTTAGCTCTTGTGAATGGGCTCTTATGGACACTATTTATATATTTGGTGTGATTTCTTTATACACGTTTTTCACCCAATAAATTTGTTGTCATTATAATGATTTATTGCAAGTTATTTGTTTTTTGATTTATTAGAGGCTTACCTATAGGGTAAAAATCTTACATGGGAGTTTACTCCCACTTTAATCTTAGCGATTTTGAAGTTTGCAAACTTTGTGAAGATCTACACACTCCCTTGAATTCTGTATCACATATGTTCACTATGCCCTATGAATAGGCACTGCTGTGATATACATTTCACAGAACCTGCCTTTTGAACTACAGAGATGCTGTGAGAAGGAGTTTCAGGAGGCGGAGTCAGTACAGGAATCACTGCTTGGAGGTAGCAAGGCACCATGGGATTTGTAGTCCTTAGACATAAAAAGAAAACAGCAGAGGAGAAGCTACCAAGCATGCAGGGAATGCAAGTAAGCTTATAATGGATTGTTAAAGATAATTATTCATTGTATTGCTATTACAATGTCATAAAAAGTGTGTGCTGTGACCACATAACTATTCTAAAGCCTAAGCTTACTTAAAAAAAAAAAGAGTAAGCACAAAACATTACTTATCTTCAGTGAGATAAGTGTCCCTTGTGCTGCTGTATCCTCATTCAGCAGAGATCTTCCTCCCCCAATGCCTTCCCATTCAAACCCAGCCATGCCGCTCTAATCTTCTGGTGTGCGTGGGGGGGGGGGTGGGGGTATGGGGTTATAAGAATCAGAAAACCACTCCTTAAGGGTACATTTTTGAAATAAAGGAGGACCAAAAATGTCCCTAGATCGGACTGTAGATGCATAATTGACAAGAGTATGTAAAAAAATATATTTTATTGATAACAATTAATCGTACATAGAGCAAGTATCAAAAGAATAATAAAAAAAAACAATTAACACACACTTAACATGAATGTATGGCGTAACAAAAATATTGACCCCATAAAGATAACAGTGAGCCCCTGTGCTTCTGATGGGGGGTTATAATAACTAAGGATGCTGTCACAGATACTCAACTAGAGTACAGGACTTTGTCCTTTCTACCCAACTCCACCATTCAAAGAAGCCATACTACAGCTTCTATGAATAAAACACAATCTATGAATAGAGGTTAGAAAAATAATTTAAAGTTCTGCCTCTAATTCATAGTCTCCATTTCATTTATAGAAGTTGTAGTAAAGCTTCTATGAATGGAGGAGTTGGGCAGAAAGAGCGGACATAGTCCAGCACTCTTGTTGATGTGACAGCATCCTTAGGAAGATTACGGATGCTGGGTAGGGTGGTGGGTATTAGAAATGTCCATTGTGCATATTTTTTTATGTTTATTTTAAATAAAGTTAGGTTTGAATTCATTTTAAAATGTATCTCCCATGTTGTATTTGATAAAAGAGTACATTTAAATGCTTACTTGATTTTGAATTACTATTGGCTCCTGAAAAAAAAAACACTACTTTACTTTTCTTTTAAATTGCATGGAGACAAATTTGTAGAATTTAAAATGACAGAAACTACTAGACAGCTGAACAGCCCGGGGACAGTGGAACATCAGCCATGTTGCTTGGCAACATCAACAATATGACCTCCACAAATGCATTATGAAGTCACTTTACATTGTCTAGTGACATTTATTTCATGGCCTGAGAAATGTGTGATGGCATTAGGCTGCAAACATATAATATAAATATATTTATTAAGAATCTAAATTTTTCTACCAGAGGAATTACCCACAAAAAATAAATAAAAAATACGCTTGTATAGCAATTTGCTTGGAAAGTGCTCAGGGTTCTTGT
Source organism: Rana temporaria (assembly GCF_905171775.1). Taxonomy (NCBI): domain Eukaryota; kingdom Metazoa; phylum Chordata; class Amphibia; order Anura; family Ranidae; genus Rana; species Rana temporaria. The sequence continues at coordinate 39,252,396 of NC_053491.1, read as the reverse complement.
TCCATAGTAATGAGCTCTTACATTTTAAGCCGGTGAGCAACATGATAAATTGTACAGCAAATAGCACGTTATTCTACTATAAATGTGTTATAATTTTTATGGTAGACATTTTAATGATTAAAAAATAAATAAAAAAAACAAGCTTTAATTTAGTCTACAAAGTTTATAAAACAAAAGCATGTTAGGGGGCTGATGGCATGTAAATGAGAGCTCTACAAGAGAAAAAGCCATATAGATTTTTGTTAATGAAATAATGCGAAAAGTGTGTGCAACTTATAAGGAAACAACTATGATTGGTGTGTCGGGGCAGGAAGTGACGTGTGACCAATCAGTATTAGCTATCTTTAATTTGCCCACCCAAAGCTACTGAAAATTGATTATAGGTCGCCATGGTCTACTGGACCTTATTTTTTTTTCTTTTAATTTAACTGATAGGTTGTCAGGGTTTACTGAATATAAAAAGTTTCTTTGCCTTCAACTGAATAAGGTTAGTCTGTGGTGAAAAAACTTTGAGTGGCACAGGAGTTCTGTTTATGAGTACCTGTGGTTAAGGTGTACAAGAAAATTCAACGTTGTAAGAATAATGAAATATTAGACTTTGAGCTACCATTGTGAGATAACTCAAAAAGTAGATATTTTAGGTTTAAAAAAATGCAAGGGAGAGAATTAATGAAAATAAACTCTAGGAACATGCATTATCCTCACTTGCAAAGGAATAGGGCTTTTTCACAATTAATGCTGTATTAAGCAGTTGTAAAGTATAATTTTTTTTTAATGAAATAACAATAACAAACATGTTACATACTTACCTTTTCTGTGAAATGGTATACAGGCAAGAGTGAACCTCCTCTTCTTGGGTCCCCATCTGGAGATCTTTGCTCCTCCTATTCTGTGTCTGCCAAAACCAATCGATAAATGCTTATTGCGATTTTTTTTAACCAAAAATAGGTAGAAGAATATGTATCGGCCTAAACTGAGGAAAAATAAAGTTTTTTTTATATATTTTTGAGGGATATTTATTATAGCAAAAAGTAAAAAATATTGCATTTTTTTCAAAATTGTCGCTCTATTTTTGTTTATAGTGCAAAAAATAAAAACCGCAGAGGTGATCAAATACCACCAAAAGAAAGCTCTATTTTTGGTAAAAAAAGGAAGCCAATTTTGTTTTGAAGCCATGTCGCACGACCGCGCAATTGTCAGTTAAAGCGACGCAGTGCCGAAACGCAAAAAGGGGCAAGGTCATTAAAGGGGTGGTTCCCCCTAAAAAAAATTCTAACAATACATTCGTAAGACTGCTTACACTGCGGGTAGGCTGACTTTTGTTTTGTTTTTTTAGTACATACCTCGATATCGCCGTTTCGTCCCTTGGCGGTGGGCGTTCCTAGTTGATTGACGTTCCTCCGACGGGCGCATACTGCGTGTCACGACTTTCCGACAGAAGCCGAACGTCATTGTGCAGGCGCCGTATAGAGTCGGCTCTATACGGCGCCTGCGCAGCGACGTTCGGCTTCTTTCGGAAAGTATGTGCCCGTCGGAGGAACGTCAATCAACTAGGAACGCCCACCGCCAAGGGACGAAACGGCGATATCGAGGTATGTACTAAAAAAACAAAACAAAAGCCAGCCTACCCGCAGTGTAAGCAGTCTTACGAATGTATTGTTAGAAATTTGTTTTAGGGGGAACCACCCCTTTAACCTGCATAATGGTCCGGGTCTTAAGTGGTTAAGCTGCAATATATAAAAAAATGTTTTTGAGTTTGAACCCACAACCTGAACTTAATTCAAACACCTGGTTAGGTTAGTGGAGATTCCCCATTTTTTTGTGGAATGTCACCTAATCACCAGATGAAAATAACAGAAAAAAACCCACTAAAACAAAAAAATAAAGCACATCTAAGAATTGGTTAGCTGCAATTTATTAAAGTGGTTGTAAACTCAGTTACATGCCACTTGTACCTACAGGTAAGCCTATACAAAAGGTTACCTGTAGGTACTGTGACTATTTCCTAAACTTGCACTGTTTTGGAGATATTCAGAGCGCATGCAGCTAATGACACCAATGGCGCATACGCTCCGAAGGTCCGGCTTACAGACCCCAAAACCCCAAAACAAACAAACAATAGTGTGACCTTCAAAATGTAGCACGATCCAAACCACTTTATGGCATTATTCAAGCATTTTTCCAACGGAATTTAATTAGAAAAAAAACATTTCAGTCTTGTGTGAAAGTTGTATAAAAACATGTATAAATCAGTGTTAATTTTGGCAGCAAACTTAGTCTTATGCCGTGTACAGACGATCGCAGATTCCGACAACAAAACCGTGGATTTTTTTCCGACGAATGTTGGCTCAAACTTGTCTTGCATACACACGGTCACACAAATGTTGTTGGAAATTGCGAACGTCAAGATTGAGGTGACATACAACCAGTACGACGAGCCGAGAAAAATTAAGTTCAATAGCCAGTGTGGCTCTTCTGCTTGAATCCGAGCATGCGTGGAATTTTGTGCGTCGGAAATTGTGTACACACGCTCGGAATTTCCGACAACAAGTTTTATTGTCGGAAAATTTGAGAACCAGCTCTCAAATTTTTGTTGTCGGAAATTCCGACAGCAAATATACGATGGGGCCTACACGCGGTCGTAATTTCTGACAACAAGCTGCCATCGAACATTTGTTGTCAGAAATTCCGACCGTGTGTACGTGGCATTAGGACTAAAATGGCATTTTAGTTTTATTTTTATTTTAGTCTTCTGCAATTGTTTTAGTTTTAGTCATATTTAGTCTACTAAATCTCCAGTAGATTTTAGTCGACTAAAATGTCCTACGTTTTAGTTGACTAAAATCTCCAGTACATTTTAGTCGTCTAAAAACTAATGGGTGTAATTAAATTGTAATGCATCAGTTAACATTTCTCTACAATTTCCAAACTTATTATATACTGCTGGAGTGAAGAATCGAATATTTTACTATTTATGGTATTTGTCAGGTCACCTGTGGCCAGGTCACAGGTGACAAGTGCACCCCGTTGGGGTCAGGGATGAACCACAGGGTAGTGAACCCTATGGCCGACTGCTGCGATCAGAGAGGAAGCGTGAGCCCAAGATTCCCCAGGGCGCGGAGTCTAAGACCCAGCTTTGTGTTCACCAGAGCCTCTGGTGGTGAGGATGGCCTTCGCCGCAGCTGGATCCAGGTCGCGACCCCTGGGGTCCCCAAGGTCACGCTCCGCAGGGAGAGAGGGGAAGCAGCAACCAGGACAAGCGATAGCGATGGGTAAGCCGAGGTCGGGGCAACTGGCAGACAAGGGTAAACAAGGAACAGTCCAAGGGTCAGGGAAACAGGAAGGTAAACGTAACATACTGCAGACAGGAACAAGCTACAAACAAAGCACTGCAGACCTGTAGTGCAACAGTTAATATAGACTTCCTGGGGTGGCCTGGGTGGGGCCATAAAGGGAGGAAGGTGATAAAAGACAGCCAGAAAGAGGGTCAGGCCTCTAATGGACCATTGAGACAGGTAAGCTGCCAGACTTTATTGCATAACCATGACAGTACCGTCCCTCTTATGGCCCCTCCCCAGCCTGGGCCCAGGCCTAAAGGGGAATCCCAGATGAAACCTCCTCAACAAATGGGGCGCAAAGACCTCAGATGCAGAAATCCAAGATGCCTCCTCAGGACCAAACCCTCTCCAAAGCACAAGGTACTGAAGAATGCCTCTGCAGAGACGAAAATCCAGAACTTGAGTAACCTCTGACTTTAGATTATCCTCATTGACCAGAACCGAAGTAGGGAGAGGACGAGAGGATTTATTGAGGACCAAATGCCTTTTAGGAATAAGTAAGGGCATGAGAGGATCAACAGGAATCTGAGGAGGATCAAGCAGACCCTTAAAGATGAACTGGGCATCTAGCACAGGACCATCAGACTGGGCAGAAGTTAGAGGAACCCTGAGGTCAGGTTGGTTAGAAGGTGACATGACACAGGAGTAAAGCTGGATAGCAGAAAAAACAGCAGAATGCAGAGAGCCCTGAAAACAAGGTAGAAAACCCCACTTGGCCGAATGAGGCAATCTATCCAAAGGATGGATTGAGCCCCTTAGACAGGTTGCAGAAGGTCCTGAACAAGAAAAGGTAGGAAGCCCACTGGGCATGGGCTGGCCTGGCATAGCTGATGCAGAGGCCGATTGAATAGCATAGTCAGGTGTAGTGACTACCCGAATCGCATCACAAGGAGAAGCGACTGCAGAACTTGCAGACAAGTTAGCCTGGCTGTGTGTTTTAGGGACAGACAACGGTAGGTAACCTGGAGTGAATGATCAACTCAGGTTCACAGGCGGACTCCTCACCCAGACTGCCACATTGGCTAGAAAGTGCATTAGCCTGACTATTGCAGGACACATTCCGGACACCACTACAGGTAGGAAGAGCAAAAGATACTGTAATGGTGGCAACAGGAAGTTTCTCTTTTGGGGCAACCTTGGGTAGGCAGGACGTGGAACAGGAGGGACCCCAGGCCAGGATCTGTCTGGCAGTCCAGTCAATGTGTGGAGAATGGAGCCTTAACCAAGGAAGACCCAAAACGATAGGAGCTGAGGCCTTAGGTAGGATAAGGAAGGATATCCACTCCTGGTGAAGTGTCCCTACTGACATCTTAACTGGTAGTGTCTGGAAGCGAATAGGACCCCCTGGGAGAACAGTGCAATCAATCGCCAAAACCACCAATGGGGTGGTGAGGGGCAAGAGGGTAAGTCTCAAGGACGATGCGATTTCCCAGTCCATGAAGTTGCCAGCGGCTCCGGAATCCAGATATGCCGAGACCGAATGAGAAGAAGCACCAAGATGAAGGGACACTGAAAGAAGAAGACGAGAAGGTGAAGGTGATATTTCTGGGTCCAATACTCCACCTTCCAGATGTATTGAATCCGAGCGTTTCTCCGGGCGAAGAAAATGACCTTTGCCCCCACAGTAGAGACATGGGCCATGAGTTCTGCGCTTAGCACGTTCCTCGGAAGATAGCCTGGTCCGACCCAGCTGCATGGGTTCCTCAGCTGGCAGGAGATGCTCTACGGGTCAAAGTGAGGGGAGCTTATGCTGACTAAGGACCAAGGAATGCTGGCGTCGCCTTTCTAGGGTCCTTTCCTGAAAGCGAATATCTATCTAGATACACAAGGAGATCACTCTGTCCAGATCAGTGGGGATGGTTCTTCCTGCTAATTCATCCTTCACTCTATCAGAAAGGCCATGCAAAAAGGTTGCAACTAAGGCCTCATTGTTCCAGCTCAATTCAGCTGAGAGGATACGGAACTGAAGAGCATATTGTCCCACTGAACGGGATTCTTGGCGGAGACGTAAAAGGGCGCTGGCCACTAAAGAGACACGAGTAGGTTCTTCGAAGATATTCTGAAAAAGTTTCAAGAAAACAGACAGGCTAGAAACCACTGGATCATTCGATTCCCACAGAGGGGCAGCCCAGGCTAAGGCTTCACCGGAGAGGAGGGAAATGATATAGGCTATCTTAGCCCGATCAGACAGAAAGTGTTGGGGGCAGGAGCTCAAAATGAATAGTGCCTTTGGCTAAGGAACCCCCTGCAGGTCTTGGAGTCTGCAGAAAAATGGATTGGAGGTGGTAGTTTCAGTGAATGCGACTCTGCGACTGGTGCAACAGGCGCAGCCACTGGTTGTACTTGGGGTTGCGGATTCGGGGTTCCCAACGAGGTCTGAAGCTGATCAAAGCGGGAAGCCAGATCCTGTAGGAAATGCATCACCTGAGTCTGATTAGCCTCATGCATCTCGAGTCTGCGAACAATGCTCTGTAATAGATCGTCTGCGGGGAGCGGCACGTTGGCCGGATTCATGGCTGTTCAAACTGTCAGGTCATCTGTGGCCAGGTGACAAGTGCACCCCGTTGGGGTCAGGGATGCACCACAGGGTAGTGAACCCTGTGGCCAAATGCTGTGATCAGAGAGGAAGCGTGAGCCCAAGATTCCCCAGGGCGCGGAGTTTAAGACCCAGCTTTGTGTTCACCAGAGCCTCTGGTGGTGAGGATGGCCTTCGCCGGAGCTGGATCCAGGTCGCGACGCCTGGGGTCCCCAAGGTCACACTCCGCAGGGAGAGAGGGGGAAGCAGCAACCAGGACAAGCCATAGTGATGGGTAAGCCGAGGTCGGGGCAACTGGCAGACAAGGGTAAACAAGGAACAGGCCAAGGGTCAGGGAAACAGGCAAACAGGAAAAGTCAGAGACGAGCCAAGGTCGGTACACAGGAAGGTAAACGTAACACACTGCAGACAGGAACAAGCTACAAACAAAGGTTGAACAGCACTGCAGACCTGTAGTGCAAAAGTTAATATAGACTTCCTGGGATGGCCTGGGTGGGGCCATACAGACAGGTAGGCTGCCAGACTTTATTGCATAACCATGACAGTATTGAGGTATGAACATTTTCAAGTCAAATTTCAATTTAGTTTTAGTCTAATGGCGCGTACACACGACCATTTTTCGGGTTCTAAAAAAGGAAGTTTTTAAGGGTCTAGAAAAACAACGTTTTTTTCAACCCGATCATTAAAACGGCCTTGCCTACACACAATCGTGAAAAAAATGCTCTAGAAAAGCGCGGTGATGTACAACACGTACGACGCCACTATAAAGGGGGATTTCAATGCGGATGGCGCCACCCTTTGGGCTGCTTTAGCTGATATCGTGTTAGTAAAAGACAATTTGCGCTTTTCAGTCTGTTACAGCATGATGAATGTGCTTAATCTATTACGAACGCTAGTTTTACCAGAACGAGCGTTCCCATCTCAACTTGCTTCTGAGCATGCACGCTTTTTTCACGTCGTTAAAGCCCACACACGACCATTTTTTACAACGTTAAAAACGGCGTGAAAAATTAGAGCATGCTCTGGAGCCCACACACGATCGTTTTTAATGACATTAAAAAAAACGTAATTTTTTAGAACCCAAAAAACAGTCATATGTACTTTTGTCTTTTGACTAAAATGCCATTTTAATTTTAGTTCCATTTTAGTCTTGTATTGTATTTTAGTCATCTTAATTGTTTTTGTTTTAGTTGTATTTTAGTCGACTAAAATAGTATTCATTTAGTCGACTAAAATGTTTTAGTCGTTTTATTTGACTAAAATGTTTTAGTCATTTTAGTCGACTAAATTAACACTGGTATAAAAAGACCTCTAATGACTCATTTTCACTGTGCGGAACGGTTCGGGTCGGTGCAGTTTGGAAAGGTTAGAATGGCCTGGCCTATTCGGGTGAGCGTTTCCACTGCAAGTTGGACCGTCAGGGGCCATACAGGGTTTAGAAAAAATGCCTAGCGTGTCCACCAATCAGTAGAATGTATTGTAGCTCCGCCCTAACCGAACCGTACCATTTTCTATGGCCCTTCATCTGAAGCAGGACCCAGAATGGTGCGGTATGGTTCAGTTGTGTGGGCCGCTTTCATAATGGAAACCAGGGGTCAAGTCCTGGGGAAAAAAGTGTGGGAACTCCCACCCAAGATCCACTCCCCCACCAAAAAAAACCAATGATACGCTCATATGCATAATTACTAAACCGCATGTTTTTTTTTTTCCGATCCACTGTACCATAGTAATCCTTTATGTTACTGGCCACTTCCTGTATATGGATTCATCGGGTATTCTGTCACTTCCTCGATACCGCAATGTCTACAGGAAGCGGCCAGTAACATAAAGGATTACTAAGGTTCGCCTGCCCCTGACAGTGACTCGAGCTGGGAATCGCTGCTTAGTGAAGGATTGGCTCGGGCGGCTCGGCTGCTCTCAGCAGCTCTAGTCCTGCAAAGGGAACTGCGTTCCTGCTGTGAAAAAAGTGCAGGAACTCCGTTCCCATGCGTTCCAGCAGGACTTGAGCCCTGATGGAAACACTCAAAATAGCGTAGCGTAGTGTACCCTACCGAACCAACCCAAACCGATCCACTCAGTGGAAACGAGACATAAGTGTCTTCAGTACCTTCAAAAATCCAATGAACAAGGTCTTGATTCCTTATTTAAGGATGGAGTCATGATTGGTTATAATTATGGAACTCATGAACAATTAAATAACACAAAACCCTAACAAAAACCCCAAAACAAACAAACAATTTAGTAAGAGCTGTCCAACTTTGTCCCAGGATTCAAGCATTTTTCCAACTGAATTTAATTAGAAACAAAAAATGTGAGTCTTCTGTGAAAGTTGTATGAAAACATGTATAAATAGACCTCCTCCAAGTGTCTTCAGAACCTTCACAAATCCAATGAACAAGGTCTTGATTGCTTGTTTAAGGATGGAGTCATGATTGGTTATAATTCTGTAAGTCATGAACATTTAAATGACACAAAACCCCAAAAAAACAAAACAAAACAAACAATAGTGTGACCTTCAAAATGTAACAAGACAAGATTACTATTGACTTTGTAATTATTTGCTTGAGATTGTTGGTGCCCTTTGGTCCACGTGGTACTTAAGGCTTGGCTTGTCATTTATTGTTGCTGTAAACCTGTAAACATACAAATAAACAGAGTGTCCCCAATAGACACCATGTTGTGTAGTCACCTAATTAGTCTAAATACAATAATGGAAGCACTGTGTTATTCTTGGCACACAATAGCAGCTTGTGTGGTGTGTTTTATAGGAAGCGACGTTCACCCACAAGACCACATTTGGGTAAATGTTTTTTTTATAAGCCCCCCACCCCACCCCATACACACACACACCTCCTGTGTTCCTTCCCTTCCCCATGGCTGTTGGTTGATGGGACAGCTGCAGAGTCTGTTAGTAAACACTTTGGTGGGTTAACATTTTTATTCAGGTCTCCTCCTCCCTTTCCCCTTTTCTCTATGATAGCACAATGACAGCATTGTTAAGGGGGGATTTGAATGAGGGGTCTCTGGGCATGTTCCCAGCATTGTCAAAGGGGGTGGGAAAAAAATAACCCAGCCGGGAGGACCAGACTAGACTCAGACAGATGCCTAAATTAGCGACAAAGCCTTTTTTTTTTTCAATGTCCCCCCAGACAAGGCTGGCTTGTTTGTGTGTGTGCGTGTGTGTGGATGTGTGAGAGTGTATAGTGAGCTTTATCGCTGGTTGCATGTCTGCCCATGTTAATTAGTTTCTTGCATGCATGTCTGAAAGGGTGCCAATGAATAATTTCTCCCTGCACCAGGGAAAGCTTGTGTGATGGAAATGGGGGAAGGGTGTTGACCAGGCTGAATAAAGCAGGCACATTTTTTTGTAATAAATTATGATGAAGTGAGAGAATAGAAATAACGACTTTGCATAATAATAATAAAATAAAAGTTTTTGTATAGCTATATCATAAACATATGTATATCTATATCTATATTTGATATGTATATATTTTTATATATATATATTTATATATATATATATATATATATATATATATATATATATATATATATATATATATATATATATTTATATATATATATATATATATATATATATATATATATATATATATATATATATATATATATATATATATATATATATATATATATACACATATACATATACATATGTATATCTATATAGATATACATATAAATATACATATGTATATCTATCTATCTATCTATCTATCTATCTATTTGCTATGTATATATATTTTTATATATATATATATATATATATATATATATATATATATATATTTTTATATATATATATATATATATATATATATATATATATATATATATATATATATATATATATATATATATACTGTATAGTAAAACCTTGAATTGCGAGCATAGTTCGTTCCGAAAACATGCTTGTAATCCAAAGCACCTGTATATCAAAGCAAATTTGCCCATAAGAAATAATGGAAACTCAAATGATTCCTTCCACAGCCATGTATTCATAAATCCTGCAGTTTATTTAGTTTATAGTCCATATAAAAAGATTATAGCAAAGGTTGTGTAACCATAAAATGTCCATCCACAAATGGAAGCCTCCACAACGGGATTAGCAGTAAAATCCAGCAAAAGCCACAGAGTAAAAAAGAGAATAGAGGCGCCTTCAAGTGTAGCAATATGGTTACATTTAGCAACTTACATGAGTGAGGATTAAATTAAAAGAGGCACATCTTCCAGGCCTGTGTACCTATCTTTATGGTCAGTGGTAGACTGGCAACTGCTGTAGCAATTGGTCTTCGAGCCTGACGCCTTATCGTGCCATAGACATATGAATGCTGCCAGCTTTGCAGCCTGTCAGTGCTCAGACCATGCTCCGCACACTGCATCAAATTGGTCTGCATGGCTGTCGTCCCAGAAAGAAGCCTCTTCTAAAGATAATGCACAAGAAAGTCCACAAACAGTTTGCTGAAGACAAGCAGACTAAGGACATGGGTTACTGGAACCAAGTCCTGTGGTCTGATGAGACCAAGATAAATGTATTTGGTTCAGATGGAATCAAGCGTGTGTTCCAGCAACCAGGTGAGGAGTACAAAGACAAGTGTCTTGCCCACAGTCAAGCATGGTGGTGGGAGTGTCATGGTCTGGGGCTGTATGAGTGCTGCTGGTTCTGGGGAGCTACAGTTCATTGAGGGAACCATGAATGTCAACATGTACTGTGACATACTAAAGCAGAGCACGATCCCCTCCCTTCAGAGACTGAGTCGCAGGGCAGTATTCCAACATGATAATGACCCCAAACACACCTCCAAGACTATCACTGCCTTGCTAAAGAACCTGAGGGTAAAGGATATAGACTGGCCAAGCATGACTCCAGACCTAAACCCTATTGAGCATCTGTGGGGCATCTTCAAATGGAAGGTGGAGGAGCGCAAGGTCTCCAACATCCACCAGCTCCTTGATGTCCTCATGGAGGAGTGGAAGAGGACTCCAGTGGCAACCTGTGAAGCTCTGGTGAACTCCATGCCCAAGAGGGTAAAGGCCGTGCTGGAAAATAATGGTGGCCACATAAAATATTGACACTTTGGGCCTTTTGGACATTTTCACTTAGGGGTGTACTCACTTTTTTTGCCAGCGGTTTAGATATTAATGGCTGTGTCTTGAGTTATTTTGAGGGGAAAGCTATTATATATATATATATATATATATATATATATATATATATATATATATATAATTTTTTTATTTTTAATTAAAAAATGTATATATATTTTTAATAAAATAAACCACCTTGATCTTTTGCAACAAACCATTTTTAAGCCTTGGCTGATTGGTGGGGGTTCTCTCAAGTCGTTATTTAGGTTCATTATGCAAAGGAAGGAAGAATATGAAATAAAATTGAAAATTGAAAGGCAGAGGGAGAAAGGACTACAGAGTGGGATATAGCAGTAGGCATTAAATTAGGCACACATTTTATAAGATTTAATACATTCATATTAATTTTTATCTGAACATCCTTTTGACTGCATTGATCATATATTTCTGTAAATCTGCAGACATTAAAATATTCTTCATTTGATTTTTTAATGGATTGCACATGGCCATTGTGTTTATTAAAGAATTATTACATAATGTGTTTTCTTAATACTGCATGGGATTATGGGTATAGGAGGCTGTATATGATGCGTTTTTACTTATTTAGTCTCTTTATTCATTTATTTCTGTTGCTTGAACTAGGTATGTGCGTCTTTTTTCAACTCGACTAACTATATTAATATATATGGAATAGAATGGCTTATTACTGTAAATGTAGTAGCCTTGTTAGTGATTATTTCAGTGTTTTCTGAATTCTGTGAATTATGGTATGCCATTGTTTGGCTATGTGATTTTGTAGTTTTTATGGGAAATGTCTTTAGTAAGAGAACATCCTATTTTGAGCAATGCTCAGGACTGACAAGCTCGAATAGCTACCCTTCAAACCTATCCTGACATTTCTTATTCATTCAAGTGTTCACACTCTTTCACTATATGGAATATGTTGAAGCTTCATCTCATCAGAAACTGGCCTTGGTATGTCACAGTCATATATCTACGGTACATACCGCTATTGGGGAATCCAATGTTTCTGAATCCATCATTCTAGTAGTGGTCTTTGGATGGACTCATTAACTGCTTGCCGAGCAGGTCGGCTCTGCTGGGCGAGAGCACATAGCTATACGTCACCCCGCCCAGCAGCCAATAGGGGCATCCCTGCCTCCCGTGTGTGTGCCCGGCGGTCACGATTGCCGATGGGCACCCCCGATTGCTCGTTACACAGCTCCCGGTCCTGTCAGGGGAGAAGTGCCTGACCGTCTGTTCATACAATGTATGAACAGCGATCAGTCATTTCCCCTAGTGAGGCCACCCCCCTACAGTTAGAACACACCCAGGGAACATACTTAACCCCTTCCCTGCCCCCTAGTGTTAACCCCTTCCCTGCCAGTGGCATTTTTATAGTAATCAATGCATTTTTATAGCACTGATCGCTATAAAAATGCCAATGGTCCCAAAAATGTGTCAAAAGTGCCTGAAGTGTCCGCCATAATGTCGCAGTACTGAAAAAAAATTGCTGATCGCCGCCATTACTAGTAAAAAAAAATATTAATAAAAATGCCATAAAACTACCCCCTATTTTGTGCAAACCAATCAAAAAACGCTTATTGCGATGATTTTTTTTTACGTAAAATATGTCGAAAAATACGTATCAGCCTAAACTGAGGACAATTTTTTTTTTAATATATTTTTGGGGGATATTTATTATGGTAAAAAGTAAAAAATATTAATTTTTTTCAAAATTGTGCCTCTATTTTTGTTTATAGCGCAAAAACTAAAAACCACAGAGGTGATCAAATACCACCAAAAGAAAGCTCTATTTGTGGGAAAAAAAGGACGCACAATTTTCAGTTAAAGCGACGCAGTGCCGAATCGCAAAAAGTGCTCTGGTCTTTGACCAGCAATATGGTCCGGGGGTTAAGTAGTTAACCATAAGTAAATTACATGTATATTTTTTTATCATTTTATATCTAGATTATATTTAGATCTACTGTAATCAGCTAATTAGTAAAGTATAAATATTACAATACTGAACCGGAATGATATAATTATTCTTAGAAGGAGGAAAGTTTAAACTAATCTTCGAAAGTATAATGCCGTGTACTGTACACACGATCGGGAATTCCGACAAGAAAAACTTGGATTTTTTCTGACGGAATGTTGGCTCAAACTTGTGTTGCATACACACAGTCACACAAATCTTGTCGGAAATTTCCGACTGTCAAGAACGCGGTGACGTACAAGATGTATGACAAAGCCGAGATCAATGAAGTTCAATAGGCAGTTCGGCTCTTCTGCTTGATTCTGAGCATGTGTGTTTTTTTGCGCGTTGGAATTGCATACAGACGAGCGGATTTTCCAATAGGAATTTTTTCCGGCGGAAAAATAGAGATCCTGCTCTCAATCTTTTGTTGGTGGAAATTCCAACTTTTCTTGTCGGAATTTCTGATCGTGTGTATGCCGCATTAGTTTAATGCAAGAGCAGATTCAAGTGGTAGTAAGTCTCTTACGAAAAAAAAAAAAAAGGTCTACCTTTCTGCTGTTTGAAAGGCTGGTCCACAATGACCAGGAGTCACGATCGCGGCACAGCGATCTGATTGGACGGCACACTCGAGTGTGCCATCCATTCAGAGCCCATTATGCATGTGCCGGTGACCTCACCAGCCACTACAAATGTGAATATCTCCTAAACGGTGCACTGTTTGTACAGGTAAACATTATTATATGCTTACAAGTGAAAAAGGAAACTTCTCTACTGCTTTCAAACTTGCTTGGGACAAACTTAGAAATATACCCAGACAAAAAAATAAATAAAATGGGGTAGACTTGATGGACCACTTTGTCTTTTTTCTGCCATCACTCTTCTATGTTTCTTAAAACATACAGATACTATGAAATATTCTCATAACTGATCTCTATAGGTTTATGAACCCTTTAATGTTACTAATTTGCCACTGAAAATATAAGATAAAGATTTACTTTACCCTTTCTCCCATATGAGTTTGGCCCAGTGAATTATTATTCTTAGAATTATATTTTATTGAAGCAGTATCATCATATCCCATATATGTTTACAGTAAAACGTCATCCTTAAAAAAATTTAGTATTTAAAGTCGGACCTTTAAAGCACAAAAATGTGTTATATTTAAAAATCACTGTTTTATTACTTCATTTTAAAATATATTGAAAAAAGACACAAGTCCATCAAGTTCAACCATAGGAAATAAAATAATAATAATATCATACAATCACATATACCCAATTCTATACCCACAGTTAATCCAGAGGAAGGCAAAAAACCCCAGCAGAGCATGATCCAATTTGCTACAGCAGGGGAAAAAATTCCTTCTTGATCCCCCATGAAGCAATCGGATTTTCCCTGGATCAACTTTACCTATAAATGTCAGTACTCAGTTATATTCTGTACATTTAGGAAAGAATCCAGACCTTTCTTAAAGCAATCTACTGAGCTGGCCAGAACCACCTCTGGAGGGAGTCTATTGCACATTTTCACAGTTTTACTGTGAAGAAACCTTTCTGTATTTGGAGGTGAAATCTCTTTTCCTCTAGACGTGAAGAGTGCCCCCTTGTCCTCAGTGTTGACCGTAAAGTGAATAACTCAACACCAAATTCACTATATGGACCCCTTATATGTTTGTACCTGTTGATCATATCCCCCCTTATTCTCCTCTTCTCAAGAGTGAATAAATTCAGTTCCTCTAATCTTTCCTCATAGCTGAGCTCCTCCATGCCCCTTATCAGTTTGGTTGCCCTTCTCTGTACTTTCTCCAGTTCCCCAATATCCTTTTTGAGAACTGGGGCCCAAAACTACATATATATATATGTAGTTTTAAAAATCAAAACATAAACTAAATGGAAAAATATTAGGGATGAACTAAAAAGATCTTATTGGCTTATAGGAAACGGGGAAAGCTACTAATGACAAAAATGTCTACATGGAAAAAGCAGCACTCCCGGTGTTCCAAAACATAGCAAACACTATACAGGCGGTCCCCAGGTTACAAACAAGACAGGAACTGTAGGTTTGTTCTTAAGTTGAATCTTTGTGTAATTTGGAACAGGTACATTTTTGAAGTGTAGCTCCAGCCAAAAAATCTATTTTTAAGCTTTTTGGATAGCATAGGGAAGGGGTATCGCCCCTGTAACATTTGTTTTTCTGTCTGTGCCCTTGTTCAGAAGATTTCACCTCACTTTCTGTCCCAATGACAACTGGATTTCGAAAATTTTGGCTTGTTAGGGAAACACGGACTGGTGATAAAGCTTCAGTGGAGACACATTTTCCCATATTAACTCTTACAGGAGTGACTTTCCCTTCCTAGGGGTAGATTTCCTCTCACTTCCTGTTGTCTCCCTCCGTTTGTAAGTAGGAGTCGTTTGTAAGTAGGGGTCCACCTGTATAGGCAGACAATATATGAGAATGAACCTGTCAAGCAGCTGGTATCTATCTGAATGGAAATTAGGGAAGACCAGGGTAGCCAATACCACTAAGGTAGCCTTAGGAATTAGTAGGTGGGTCAGGAACATAAAGGTTATGGTCAGACAGGAAGACGTAACAACCAATAAATCCAACAAAGGGGATAGGAAGGAATAATTTAGGTTGGACATTAATGGGTTTATTCAATAAGTATAGAGATGATGATGGCAGAAGTGCCACCATTCTTAGTGACCAACCAGATAGCAGTTTACCTTAGTGAGATTGGTGAAATAATTGGTTGCTTTGGTTGACTGCACCTTACATATAGATTTATGCTTTAGTAAATAAACCACTAGGGCTGCTGCATATATAACTGAAAATTATTTTTACTACATACGTCTCAAGCTAAAGCAATAACAGGAAGGTCTATAAATTGGTGACAGTTTAGAACTGTGATTAAAAAAGAAAATTGATGATAAATGCTGGAAGATAAAGAAGGAGGCTGAGTTGGGGGCACGGTCAGAAGATGACACCACTCCAAGCTGTCACTATATCTGAAGTGCCACCGTAGCCATCAAATTGTGTTGAAATTGTCAGATGGTTTTTTAATTTATGTCTGTCGGTATTGTACTGATGCCCAGCGTTAATTTATTCTAGGAAGCGATGGGAAAGTGGGGGGTGGTGTACTGGTGAAGAGGACTGGAGTATGTACATTAATGGCGCTGTGGAAGAATGAACAAATTCTCTCCTTGTCTGCTGCCAGGTCCCTTCTGTGTTCATAAAGTGCGTGCGTTCAGAAGGGAAGAACAGGAGGTTTTGCTGCAAGAACCTGGCCTCGCTGGCATGCACACACCCCTCTCCCTTCATTGGATTAAGGCAGACATTTTGAACTGCTGGCACATAGCACTGGAGTTAACTCATTCATTGACATTTCTTGGGATTTTAGTATATGCAGGCTGGCGAAGCAGCATAGCTCAGAGCGAATTTGATTTTATGGTACTGTAGTGATTCATAGTCAAACCAAACGCTGATGTTTGTATCTGCAATCAAGAGTGACATTCAGGAGATGTAATATCTGTAATGGATACCTCTATTCCAGAGAGCTTAGAAAATGGTTAATACGCACAGCTGTAGAAGGTGGAGGTATGCGCTGCATACAAGCATAGATATTTTTTATTTAATTTTATCTAAATGGAGCACATGGCCGCACGCATTGCTGCTAATGATACTCTGGGGATATGTCAGTGTGTTCGGGTATTCACAGAACACTACTCTGGTTTACATGTTGCGCGGTGTACACGTGACCACATTACTGTGGTAGGATAAAAATAATACGCTATGACCTTTTCTGAGGGCCGCTATGTGAGGAACCTTGCTGTACAGAAATGATTTTCTTTGATCTTTGATATTTTGTAGTAGAATTACAAATTATGTGCAACATTTAAACATCTGTTCCTAATCTGGGACATGGGTAGCACGCTGGGTTGTTGGTTAACACTCCTGATTTGCAGCCCTGGTGTCTATGGTTTGCATCACAATCAGGACACTACCTGCATAGAGTTTGCATGTTCTTAAATTGAGGCCTCGTACACACGACCGAGGAACTCATCGGAAAAGACTCAGGCCTCGTACACACGACCGAGTTTCTCGGCAAAAACTGTTTTTTTTTTTGCCGAGGAAACCGGTCGTGTGTACACTTTTCGACGAGGAAACTGTCGAGGATCTTGTTGAGCCAAAAAGAGAGCATGTCTTCTTTTTCCTCAACGGGAATGGGGAAATTTGGCTCGCCGAGATCCTCGACAGCATAACAAGGAACTCGACGAGCAAAACGATGTGTTTCGCCCGTCAAGTTTCTCGGTCGTGTGTACGAGGCTACATTGTTTTCCTCGACAAGTTCCTTGTTAGGCTCTGTGTACACACGGTCAAGACAAAATCTCCTCGTTCTCAAACGCGGTGACGTACAACACATACAACGGCAGGGGAAGTTCGATTCCACTGGCACAACCCTTGGGGCTGCTTTTGATAATCTCATGTTACTGCGTGTTAAGTAAAAGTTTGGTAAGAGACGATTTGCACTTTTCAGTCTGTTACAGCGTGACAAATGTGTTATCTCCATTACAAACGCTACTTTTACCGAAGGTGCGCTCCCGTCTCATACTTTATTCTGAGCATGTGCGGGTTCCTAAGCATACACACGCTCGCGTTTCTCGTTGAAAACCAGCCCGACGAGGAACACGACGAGGAAATTGAGACTCCCGTCGAGGAAAAAGAGAACTTGTTCTCTATTTTCCCCGTCGAGTTCCTCAACAGTTTCCTTGATGAAAAACGTACATACGACCGTTTTCCTCGGCAAAAAAGCTCTCCCACCAAGTTTCTTGATGGATTCTATCGAGGAAAACGGTCGTGTGTACGAGGCCTGATTGTGTTGGTTTCCTTTGTGTCCTCCCACACTCCGAAAGACGTACTGATAGGTAAATGGACCCTAGTATGAGTATATATGTAAGATAGGGTCCTTAGATTCTGTCCTTGATGGCAGGGACCAAGCAGCAGAAAGAAGATGAACAGGGACAGGAGGGGTGGCATATATTGGTATCGATCCCCTGTATATTGCTTCTGTGGCAGCTGAATGTCGGGAGAGGAGGAGAAGCCTACTTTCAGCTGCTGCAGGAGGGAAATAAAGATCGGTTACACTAAATTCCACCCCCACTGCCCCTCCTGTCTAGATTCTGGGGGTTGGCAAGGAAGGATTGCCTTTTACCTGTCACCTGCTCTTGATCGGCAGGTAGATTGCGATTTACGGGTTGCCAACCACAGGATTAGGGTGTGTCCAGGCACACCCTGGTCTTTTGAATAATGTTTTTTCTCTTACATCGTGTGGCTGGCTAGGTGTGTGTGGGTCGCTTACCTTGGGTAGAGATGGCACCAGGATGTATTATGGGGAAAAAGTTAGTCTAGTGGAAACAAGACTTCGATGGGTCAAGGCTGTTATGGTGGCAAAAGAGGATCTACTCAATATTAGGTGGGTGGTCATAATGTTATGGTGTGTGGTCATACTGTTTTGGACCAGGCACACCTGGCACACCCCTTGCGCACGCCTATGACAATATGTAAAGTGCTGTGTAAATTTTTGGCACTATATACATACTTGTAATAAATAAAACAATGGCGTTCATTTACTAAAGCAAAACGACTGTGAACTTTGCAAAGTGCAGATGCGCCAGAAACAAGCAGAAGCTCTTCTGACTTCCGTCATCCAATCACATGCAAGCAAAAATGCTGTTTTTTCATTTTCCTTGCATGTGATTCGGTACTCTTTGCAAAGAGAAGCCTTACCTCATTTACTAAGCTCTGGAGCACCTTCACTTTGCAAAGTGCACAGTCTGTTACCTTTAGTAAATCAACCCCAATGTGTCTGCCCTGAGCAAGAGCATACCTCCCAACATTTTGAGATGGGAATGAGGGACACCTACTAGCAAATGTAAGAAGGCATAGGACACGCCTCCTGCCACACCCCCTTAAAGGAGAATTAAACAAAAAATAAAGGTTAATTAAATCCACAAGGGCTTTTTTCCCCCACTACTATTCCTTTATATTGGTTTTTAAAATTTGCAAATGCAGCAATTTAGAATTTGGATGAAAGTTTTAGCACTGAGAAACACTTTTTGAAAGATAAAAAGTGCATTTTATATACAATCAGACTAAAATGAGGGACAAATGAGGAGGAAAGAGGGAAAGAGGGACATTGGTCCAAATCAGGGACAGTCCCTCTAAATTAGGGACAGTTGGGAGCTATGCAAGGGAATGTTACTATGTTGGGCCAAATTGTAATGGCTAGATCAGTGGTCCCCAACCTTTTTGGCACCAAGGACCGGTATTGTGGAAGAATATTTTTCCAAGGCACGGTAGGAGGAAAGTGGATTTGCAGGATTCTCGCATTGCAGCAGTGTGAACCGGCCCTTATTAAAAGCCCCAGTATAAAAGTATTATCAAAGTCCCAGTTGAAAAATATTATTAAGGGGCGGTTCACACTGCTGCGGCACAGGAACCCTGCGAATCCACTGTGGGTTCATCGCATGGTTTCCGGCGTCAGTTCACATTGCCCTATACAAACTGCTGGGAGTGTCACATTAAAAGTTAACGACACCCCCAAATCAGTTTGCATATCAGAGTTCAGTGAAGGGAACTCTTAGGCCGGGTACACACGGGCAAACATGTACGATGAAACCGGTCCGTCGGACCGTTTTCACCGTACATGTCTGCCCGGGGACTTCTGTACGATGGCTGTACTAACCATCGTACAGAAGTCCGCGCGTAAACAATACGCGGGGCGTGTCCGCGCCGTCGACGCGACGATGACGCGGCGACGTGGGCGGGCCTGCCTTTTAAATGCTTCCACGGCGGGCGCTCGGACATGTACGGTAGGTCTGTACTGACGACCATACATGTCCGAGCGGGCAGGATTCCAGCGGACGGTTTGAAAACAAGTCCAGGAATATTTGCCCGCTGGGAAAAGGCCCGGCGGGCAAATGTTTGCTGGAATTCTGCCCGCTCGCGCCTACACACGACCGAACATGTATGCTGAAACTGGTCTGCAGTTTCAGCATACATGTTTGGTCGTGTGTATGGGGCCTTAAGGTGTCAGCATACCAAGACATTTTGGACAATTTCATGCTCCCAACTTTGTGGGAAGAGTTTGGGGATGGCTCCTTTCTGTTCCAACATCACTGCACAACAGTGCACAAAGCAAGGGTGGGCCACACTCAATATTGAACCCTACGGACTAAGACTGGGATGTCATTAAAGTTTGTGTGCGTGTAAAGGAAGGCGTCCCAATACTTTTATAACCTTGACAATATAGGGCCAGATCCACACAGATCTGCCTATCTTTAGGCAGGCGTAGCGTATCTCAAATACACTACGCCGCCGTAACTTAGAGCGTAGTTTCCGTATCCAGAAAGAATTTGCACCGTAAGTTACGGTGGCGTAGTGTAAATGTGTCGGCGTAAGGGCGCGCAATTCAAATGCTAAGATGTGGCCGTGTTTTATGTTAATTCATCTTGACCCCACGTAAATTATGTTTTTTTTGAGCGGCGCATGCACCGTCCGTGGGGGTATCAAAGTGCGCATGCTCAAAATCACGTTGCAAATAGTCAATGCTTTCGACGTGAACGTAATTTACGCAAAGCCCTATTCGCGAACGTTTTACGCAAATGACGTAAACGACGGAAAATTTGACGCTGTCCCGACGTCCATACTTAACATTGCGTACGTCTCATAGACCCAGGGGTAACGTTACGCCGAAAAAAGCCTTACGTAAACGGCGTAAAAAAATGCGCCGGGCGGACGTACGTTTGAGGATCGGCGTATCTAGCTAATTTACATACTCTACGCGGAAATCAACGGAAGCGCCACCTAGCGGCCAGCGTAAATATGCACCTAAGATCCGACGGCGTACTAAGAAGTACGTCAGTCAGATCGAGCCCACATTGAGTCGTATCTTGTTTTGTGGATACAAAACAAAGATACGACGGGGCATCGTAGAACTTACGCTGCGTATCAATAGATACGCCGGCGTAAGTTCTTTGTGGATCTGGCCCATAGTGTATATTAGGGTGACTGCCGCACAGTTGATTGGCTCAGTGCTGGCGCTACCATTCGCAACCTGATTTCTGTTTTGCAATGAATTATGGGGAGCCAATATAAAGATAGCTGTAAGAAAATGATAAAGGTAGATTTAAATTTGCATTGAAAGATTTATGAATGAATACATAGTTGTATGTAATGTTGGTTAAATGCTGTAAACCACAGTTGTACAGCCTACTGGTGCCCTATTTTCATTTTGTGTAGCTCGTCTTTCATCTATACACTTGGGACTAGGAACATATAATTAGTATCTGTAAATTGTTATGTTAAGCTATAGTAAAGGAATTGAAAATCCTTTTTAATGTTGCTCTTATGTAGGGTCAGGGTGGCAGGGTTGCCTTCCTTAACCACTTCAGCCAAGGAGGATTTGGCTGCTCAATGACCAGGCCATTTTTTCGAAACGGCACTGCGTCGCCTTAACTGACAATTGTGTGGTCGTGCGACGTGGCTCCCAAACAAAATAGATGTCCTTTTTTTTCCAACAAATAGAGTTTATTTTGGTGGTATTTGATCACCTCTGCAGTTTTTATTTTTTGCGCTATAAGCAAAAAAACAGTGTCAATTTGTAAAAAAAAAACTATAAAAATGCACTGATTACTGTGTAAATATCACTGGCAGGGAAGGAGTTTACACTAGGGGGTGATCAAGGGGTTAACTGTGTTCCCTAGTGTGTGTTCTAACTGAAGGGGGAGGGGACTCACTATAGGAGATGACAAATCGTGGTTCCCAGCTTGTAGCAATTCACGATCTGCATCTCCTCTCCTCTCAGAACAGGGATGTGTGTGTTTATTTTTACACACACACACCCTGTTCTTCCTCTTGTGCCCGCAATCGCTCGTGGCCGGCCACAAGCATCGGCACCCCTGCTGTGCAGCGCACCCGCTATCCAGCTTAAAGGGACCGACGTACAGCCACGGTGGTCTGCGGGAATGAGCCGACCTGCCGCAGTATAATAACGACGACTAAGTTGGAACGCCAGCCTCTCAATGGCGCTCCTCAGATGGACTCCCCACCGAACAGCACTACCGCTTGGGATCCTCAAAGGTGGGATCCCAGTCACTCACTGGGTCCCTGTCGCTGCTCAAATGCTCTGGGCCAACATGGCCCCGGGAACCAGGAACACTGCGTGGCACGCATGCCCTGGCCAGGTGGGCCATAACGCCGGGGCACCGTGATGTGGCCACCCTAAAGGTGGGTACCACACAAGGCGAAGAAGAGGAACCCAGACTAATGGCGTCTTCCCCATAAATACCCTCCCCCAGCATGCACAGTGAGGCTAAACCCTCCTGATTGGCTGCTGGGGAAGAGCACCCAAACCTTGACTCCACTGCTGCCACCTACTGCACAGGGGTTGGAAGAACACCCCAGCACAGCAGAATGAGCCCACAGCACAGCCAAGCTGAGACAGAGACGCCGTTTTGAACATAACAATTTGAATCAGAGTTTAACTACACTCTGATCCCCCTCTAAATTTAAATAGCACCGGTACCTAAAGTAACCAGGCGCTACATTTTAATGGCACAATATATTCAGATTTTTTGGAGTTAGAAGGATATAGCTGGTATGTTATCACAAAGGTCCATTATTGTATATGTTATAGTTGGATTTCATTGCTATAGTTTCTTTTATAGATCTAATAAATATTGGCAAACTATATTCAGTTGAGAAAATCATGTAGGCTGCCATTACTGACCATTCTTCCTGAAAATTTTAGTTGCCTGGCTATTACACTGATGCTTTGGGTTTAAGCCCTCGTTCACACTGGTGCGATTTGTCATGAGATTTGACAGTACCAAATTGTATGACAGGTCGTAACCCCATTGCCGACAATCAGGACCGATCCGCCCTATAGGCTCACTATGCAAGCCGCTTAGGGCCCCGCAAAGCTGCAGAGGGCCCCCCAAATTACTAGAGGCCTCGCCTGGTGAGAAAGTAATTTTCGGCCCCTCACCCCGCTTCTCAACTCGCTGGCTGCATGGGAGAAGAGGTAAGAAGTCAGCACCCTCGGGCTCCAGGGAGGCCAGGATCGGCACTGCCGTTCATATCGCCGCAACTCATGTTATATAGGGATTATGGCAAAGTTCCTGCACTACCTCTTACCGATTTCATTGCGACTTGCATAGACTTCTGATAAATGAATTTACAAGCCTCAATGAAATCGGCAGTGCAACTCGCACTGATGTGTGCACGATTTCAAAGCCGCACTGGTGTGAACCAGAGCTAATGCCTCTTGAGTGACCAACCTAGACCTGGAATTCTGACAATTTTCTGACACTCAATTTCAGCTTGCTTGTTCCGGTCTGTGAATGAAAAATATTGACACCAGACACATTTTTTAGGAGTAGGCCAGCAATGGCAGCCCCCATAATTATTTTATGACATAGTCAGGGGCGTACTGACAACTCATGGGGCCCCCGGGCAATAGGAGATTATGGGGCCCTTGGGCAATAGGAGATTATGGGGCCCCCGGGCAATAGGAGATTATGGGGCCCTCGGGCAATAGGAGATTATGGGGCCCCCTGGGCAAAATGAGATTATGGGGCCCCCCGGGAAATAGGAGTTTATGGGGCCCCCAGGCAAGAGGATATAATGGGCCCCCCAGGAAATAGATTATGGAGCAACACAGTATACATACACACAGAATACACATACACACACTGAAAAGGTACTGGAGAGGCGGGGCAGCTATAATATTTTTTAGACCAAAAGGATGTCGGTAAGGAAATATCCCTGGTTTTACTGAGATTGGCAACCCTGATGGGGCCCACTAGTGGCATTGAACCCTCGGGCAGTGCCCTAGTGCCCAAATGGTCAGTCCGCCCCTGTAGTCAGTTTAATCACAATTAATATAACTTAGGAGGAGGAGTAGGTGCAAAAAACAATCAAAAGACAAAAAGACAAGGACACCCCCCGATCTTGTGTGGTTAACAATTTTTAAAAACCGAACAGTATCAGAAAAAGATGGCGCTCAGTGCTCTCACATATGTCAGTTGGGTAGGAAACGTACACAGCCTCCAAAACATGAAATAATGAACACTGACACCATGGCTGGTGGTGCTGTGTAGCTGACAGCTCCAATCTCAGTTCTCTCTGTGAGCACTGACAGGCCAGGGAAAAGGATAACTCACTCCTGCACGTGGAACACTGATCGACACCAGGGGCTGCAGTATACAGACAGCGTATGTGGCCATAGACATGCACAGATGTACTCTCTCTGATGGTAGCAGTGGGTTGCCAAGGCGACGTGTTTCAGGGACGGGCAGAGGCGTATCTAGTGAAAATGGAGCCTATGGCAAGCACTGAAACTGCACCCTTGTCAAAACATTTAAACCCACGGCGGGGACAGAGAGACACTGGGGACCACTGGCGGCCGGTACCGAATTTTTTTTGGGGGGGCGCAAACAAACTGAAAAAAAAAAACACATAAATTTAAGCCACTATGCCCATCAAACGCAACCACTACCCTATGTGGATCCGGTCTGGCCAGTCTTCGGCCGTCTTGGGTGCACATGTCACTCCCTTCCTCAGGCAGAAGGAGAAATATGAGCAATTGCTGTGCCGACGTTGCGCTTCAGCAGGGTGGGCGCGGCCCCTGGGAGCTACATTAGTGCGGGAGGCAGCCGTGGGAGGACAGGTGGGGGTTTTTTCATGCAAGGGGTGGCTTTTTGTCGCCCCCCCCTCCCCATGGCGCCCATGGCACTTGCCATGGCTGCCATACCCTAGATACGCCACTGGGGACGGGTCCCCCTTTTCCAAGAGGCTTTTTTTCTGATGCTCCTAATTTTTAATCAAGTGTTTAACTGCACAAGTTCGTGCGCTTCCCTGTCTTTTTTGCCTGATCTCTTTAAAGAGGAACTGCAGTCGGCTCACATAATTTGCAATAAAAACATCTTTGCCATTCTAAAGCTTCCCTCCACTTTGCATATTATTTTATATATACTGTGATTCTGTACTTGCCAAATATGCTGCAGAAATCTCACTCCACTGAGTCTGGCTGCAATCATTTTAACTGTGGGCAGCTGAAGCTGCTGCCTGTTCACTTCCAGGATTTACACAAACACAAACCTCCAGCTCTGCAGCTCTCATTGGCCCTCTTATGACTCATCCCCCCTCCCTTCCTGGCAAGCTCTCGCGAGAGTGAGAGAGCGAGAGAGAGAGAGAGAGGTGTGCCTGATGTCATAAGCCTAGGCTTTTTACCAGACAAGAAACAGGAAGAGGGCTGTATAAGGTATTTACTGGCAGAAAAAAAATGTTTTACTATCTAAAGTAAAAACAACAAGAGCAGAAGATTTAATAGATGAAAAGATGAAAAAATAACTGAAGTTTCCCTTTAAGCTATGTGCGTCCCCTTTTTCATGATAAACTCACAAGAACCTTGTGGGTGCATACAATAATTTTTTACACGGACTGTCTGGAAGTAGGGGCACATAGTGCGGAAAGTGTTACGTTGTTTCTATATCGCAGATGTTAAACACTCTTTAAAGCAGAGTTCCACCCATTTTTGAGAGGTGGTATTAAACGAAAGACCACCTCTCCACCCCTCATTTTTTGGCTACTACATTTTTTTTCCTTCTTACTCTTTTGGAAGTACTGAGTGTCCACAATGTCAAATTATTTTCTTTGGCAAGCTTCCCTGTTGCCTTCTGGGACCTGTGTGTGTCCCAGAAGACAAGCTGGCCATTCACAAAGTGCCCCGCGCTACTCAAGCATACGCAGTAGGAAGCTAGAAGTGAAGCCGCAAGGCTTAGTTGTAATGGCGGTGCCGGCACCCGATCTGATGGACAGATTGGCCTCGGGGGCTAACATCGTGGGCTCCCTGGACAGGTAAGTGTCCTTATTAACCACTTGTGAACTGCTGCACGACGATATACGTCGTCAAATTGGCACGGCTGGGCACAAGGGCATACAGGTACGTCCCCTTAAAAAACCCAGCCGTGGGGCGCGAGCACCCGATCCGAAGTTCCGTGCCCGCTCCCGTGGGACACGCGGACCCGATCGCTGCCGGTGTCCCGCGATGGGTTCACAGAGCTGAAGAACAGGGAGAGGTAAGTGTAAACAAACCTTTCCCCGTTCTTCCTAGTGGCTTGTCAGTGATCGTCTGTTACCTGTCATAGGGAACGACGATCAGTGATGTCACACGCCCAGCCACGCCCCCCTACAGTAAGAATCACACACTAGGGCCCTACAGCGCCCCCTAGTGGTTAACCCCTTCACTGTCATTGTCATTTTCACAGTAATCAGTGCATTTTTATAGCACTGATCAGTGTAAAAATGACAATGGTCCCAAAAATGTGTCAAAAGTGTCTGATGTGTCCGCCATAATGTCACAGTCATGATAAAAATCACTGATCGTCGCCATTAGTAGTAAAAAAAAATATTAAAACAAATACCATTAAACTATCCCCTATTTTGTAGACGCTATAACTTTTGTAAAAAAAACAATCAATAAACGCTTATTGCAATTTTTTTTTAACAAAAATAGGTAGAAGAATACGTATCGGCCTAAACTGAGGGAAAAAAAATGTTTTTATATATTTTTTGGGGATATTTATTATAGCAAAAAGTAAAAAATATTGCATTTTTTTCAAAATTGTCGCTCTATTTTTGTTTATAGCGAAAAAAATAATAAACGCAGAGGTGATCAAATACCACCAAAAGAAAGCTCTATTTGTGGGAAAAAAAGGACGTCAATCTTGTTTGGGAGCCACATCGCACGACCGCGCAATTGTCAGTTAAAGCGACGCAGTGCCGAATCGCAAAAAGGGGCCTGGTCCTTTAGCTGCATAATAGTCTGGGGCTTAAGTGGTTAAAAAAATAATTTTTTGCGGCTGGAACATCACTTTAACTAGATAATAATGATTGAATTTCTTCTTGTAAAAGTAGCATGGTTATTTTGTTATCTATGGTCCCCACTGTAGGAATGTAGCCACCATTTCTTGCTTGCTCTAGAGAAAGGCCTTGTACACACGACCAAGTTTCTCGGCAAAAACCAGCAAGAAAAAGAGGGAAACTGTCGAGAAACTCGACGAGCCAAAAAGAGAGCAAGTTCTCTATTTCCTCGACGGGAGTCTCAAATTGGCTCGTCGAGTTCCTGGTCGGGCTGGTTTCCGACGAGAAACTCGAGCGTGTGTATGCTAAGAAACCCGCGCTTGCTCAGAATAAAGTATGAGACGGGAGTAAAAGTAGCGTTTGTAATGGAGATAACGCGTTTTTCAAGCTGTAACAGACTGAAAAGTGCAAATCGTCTCCAACCAAACTTTTACTTAAAGTGGAGGTTCACCCAAAAAGTAAATTTTTAACATTAGATTGAGGCTCATTTTGTCAAGGGGAATCGGGTGTTTTTTTTAAAATTGAAGCCGTACTTACTGTTTTAGAGAGCGATCTTCTCCGCCGCTTCCGGGTATGGTCTTCGGGACTGGGCGTTCCTATTTGATTGACAGGCTTCCGAAAGGCTTCCGACGGTCGCATACATCACGTCACAATTTTCCGAAAGTAGCCGAACGTCAGTGTGCAGGCACCGTATAGAGCCGCACCGACGTTCGGCTTCTTTCGGCTACTCGTGACGCGATGTATGAGACCGTCGGAAGCCTGTCGGAAGCCTGTCAATCAAATAGGAACGCCCAGTCCCGCAGCCCATATCCGGAAGCGGCAGAGAAGATCTATCTCTAAAACGGTCATGACAGCTTCGATTTAAAAAAAAACACCCGATTCCCCTTCACAAAACGAGCCTCAATCTAATGTTAAAAAAAAATTTCGGGTTAACTCCCGCTTTAACACGCAAACACATGAGATTAGCAAAACCAGCACCAAGAGTTTAGCCAGTGGAATCGAACTTCCCCTGCCGTTGTATGTGTTGTACATCACCGCGTTTGAGAACGAGGAGATTTTGTCTTGACAGTGTGTACGCAAAGCAAGCTTGTCGAGTTCCTCCACAAGCCTAACAAGGAACTCGACGAGGAAAACGATGTGTTTCGCCCGACGAGTTACTCGGTCGTGTGTACGAGGCCTCAGACTAGGCCAGTGATGGTGAGCCTTGGTACCCCAGATGTTTTGGAACTACATTTCCCATGATGCTCAACTACACTGCAGAGTGCATGACCATCATGGGAAATGTAGTTCCAAAACATCTGGGGTGCCAAGGTTCACCATCACTGGATTATGGTTTAGGGATTATAGACTTTTTAATAAATAGTGTGCATTGCATAGAGCAGACTCCATCTTTGAAAACCCCATAGTGTGAAAACAGCTAAATAAAGCCCTTTGGTACTAAGAGGATCCATTATAAGTCAACCTGTAGGACTTTTTTTTCTTTAAAATACAACTTTTTTGAAGCCATTAAAAGTATATAATAGCAGCAAAAAGTTTCAGACTGTCACTCATCAAGTATGAAATATGGGCATAATGGCTCACTGTGCCCCATAAAAGCATAGCAGGCACAGCCAGTGCAGCTCATTGAGGAAGGTGTAGACATTAAATAGTATTCTTGTGAATGATATTTATAAATGTCGGCTATAATAACACAATGGCCGGCGTATGGCACAAGCAGACTTCTCAATGTAAAAATACTATTTTGTCCAAGATTCAAAATCCATGCATTAAAAATGCATCAGGAATTGCATTACACATAAAGCTAATCAAATAGCCAGAATGGCTAGAGCGACATGCAATGCAAAGGGTGGACATGCCATTATATATAAAATATAGCCTTGTACCTAGCACTGACATTTAAATGAATGGTGCCAGGTAATAATGTAACGTAATGATGAATAATGTGGCGGCTCAAGGAGGGGGGCTGTTGCGCCTTTGTTTACACATCAAGAGTTCGCCAGATGAAACAACTATTGTGGCTTTGTGACACACCTGTTATTAGTGCGCAACAATTTTTCATGCTTGCTGCCTTTTAAAAGCGTATTGAATGACAAGATGGACTCTCCTGACCATTCTGACATGCTATTTTCAAGCTACTGGAAAAGCTACTCAAGCATTTTTTTTTTTAGAAGTCAGAAAGTGGGAAAAATGAATATGTTGAATTACAAAAGATGAAAAGAAACAACCGATAGCTGACCATACACTTTACAATCTCCTTCGATCCAAAATCAACTATTCAAGGACTAGCCTAAAAATTAAAAATTAGGGAGTTCCTCACTTTCCCGCCCAGCACCTAGGGCCAGTGCTGATCCTGACCTCCCTGGGGCCCTAAGCAAAATGACATGGCACATTAAAAATGAGAAGCGGGGGGCGCTGACGACAGTGATTTGTCACATTAAAGATTAAAGTTGAGAAGCGGGGGGAGGGGGTGTTCTGCTGTTGGAAATTACATCTTACAATAAAGTGAGAAGCGGAGGGGGGTGACTTCTTACCTCTTCTCCCATGCAACCAGCGAGTTGAGAAGCGGGGTGAGGGGGCGAAAATGACTTCTCACCAGGCGGGGCCTCTAGTTATTTGGGGGGCCCTTCACAGCTTTGCGGGGCTCTAAGCGGCTTGCATAGTGAGCCTATAGGGCGGATCGGCCCTGCCTAGGGCTATTATGGGGGGGGGGGGGTATTCTTCCCTATCACACAGTTGCATAGTTAGTCAAGTTGAAAAAAGACCATCTAGTTCAGCCAATAGAAAAAAACAAAAACTAAAGCCGCGTACACACGACCATTTTTCATGTCAGGGAAAAAAAAACAACGTTTTTCTCGACGTGATTCTTGTCAAGCCTGCCTTGCATACACACGATCGTGAAAAAAAATGCTTGAGCAAAGCGCGGTGACGTACAACACCTACAACGGCACTATAAAGGGGAAGTTCCATTCGAACGGTGCCACCCTTTGGGCTGATTATGCAAATTTCCCTTCTCATAACTTGCTTTTCCACGTCGTTAAAGCGTACACACGACCGTTTTTCACGACGAGAAAAACAACGTTCTAATTTTTTAATGGCCATTTTTCTCGTAAAAAAAAAATGCTCTGGAGCCTACACACGATAGTTTTTAATGACCAATTTAAAAAATTGCATTTTTCTCGTCAGGAAAAACAGTCGTGTGTACGCGGCATAATAGAAAACCTCCATAAACACAATCCTATACCCACAATTGATTCAGAGGAAGGCAATAAAAAAACTATAAAGCACGATCCAAAATGCTCCAATAGAAAAAATAATTTCTTCCTGATTCTCTGGTAGGCAATAAGATATTTCCTGGATTAACTACCCCTGGTAGAGACCACTGTGTTTGGCTGTCACAGTGGCCACATGATCAGGAGCCTATCCCAACAATTCTCATTACTAGAGGTAGACAGCTTAGTTTCAGTGCTGGGAAACTAATGGGCCGTGCCGATCACCCCCGGCTGTTCCCTGTGCCCTCCTCTTTCGCCCCGTGTGCTCCGGCCGCTCCTCCGGTCCCCTGCCCTTCTGCTCCGCCCCCCCTCGTCCCCCGAAGCTGGGAGGAAGGGGCCGGAACTATTTTCATATTACTGCTTTTAGTAACACTTTAAATTGGCTCCTTGAGGCCAGGGACCAGGGGCGTTGCTAGGTGGCAAAAAGACCAGGGGCTTCAGCTCGAGGTCGAAGGCCAGAAGCAGGGGGGTGGGGGGATGGTGTATGTGATGTGGGCTGTTTTTTTTTTGCTGGCCCGTGACCTACATACATTGACCTACCTGACCTACCTACGCTGATCTAACTGACCTACCTATACTGACCTAACTGACCTACCTACATACCTACACTGACCTAACTGACCTACCTACACTGACGGTAGTGACCTACCTACACTGACCTACCTACACTGATCGTACTGACCTACCTACACTGATGGTAGTGACCTACCTACACTGACCTACCTACACTGACCGTAGTGACCTACCTACACTGACCGTAGTGACCTACCTACACTGACCTACCTACACTGACTGTAGTGACCTACATACACTGACCTACCTACACTGACGGTAGTGACCTATATACACTGACCTACCTGACATACACCGACCTGACCTACACCAACCTGACCTACACTGACCTGACCTACACTGACCTGACCTACCTACACTGACATTTACATACACATTACACTGTGTGTGCTGTCTGACCTACCTCCGCTCAGCGATGTCACAGCAGGCACTACTGCAGTCAGACAGTCATTCTGTGAGGGGAGGAGAGCCGGGGAGGAGAGGAGGCCCGCCCGAGCACCGAGTGGGGATGTGGCGCGGCAGCCACATTGTAATTCCCTCCTTCTGGAGTCTGCAGCGTCTATGATGGACGTCACATGTCACGCGATCCCGACATTGGACCAGTGGGACGTCCATCATAGGCATTCCCCAGGCTCCAGAGGGCGGGACCTGCTATGAAACTCGTCGAGTCGGCAAGACTCGGTCACATTCGGCAAGGCTCGGGTCTGGTCCAGGTCAGCTCGGTCCCGGCGACTTGGCCGCACTCGGCCACATTCGGCCCCCCGACGTCCCTGCTAGGGACTTATGTGAATGTGCAATATATATGTAAAGTGATGTGTAAATTTCCAGTGCTATATAAATACCTGTAATACCTATAAAAAAATTGAGAGCAATGCAGATTGATACCCTTGTACAACTATTATCAGTATAAAATGATTATAAAGAACTACAATACACTTATTTTCCAGATTTGATGATAACTGTAAAAATAATAAGTAAAACATTAAAGTCAAATGTGCTATCACTCCATCTTTTAAAACTGATCCTGTACAAAATACTAACACTCCTGAAGTATAGTTGATGTACATTGGTATTCTGCTTTGTGAAGTAAGTGAAATGGGTCAGGCCTCGTACACACAACCGAGTTTCTCGGCAAAAACCAGCAAGCTTTTTTTTTTTTTTTTTTTTTGCCGAGCAAACCGGTCGTGTGTACATTTTTCGACGAGGAAACTGTCGAGGATCCCGTCAAGCCAAAAAGAGAGCATGTCTTCTTTTTCCTCGACGGGAATGGAGACATTTGGCTCGCTGAGATCCCCGACAGCCTAACAAGGAACTCGACGAGCAAAACGATGTGTTTCGCCCGTCGAGTTTCTCGGTCGTGTGTACGAGGCTTAAGAATATTGCGCATGTTGTGACCTGGTATAGGGAGCCTGTCCACTGTCCACTCCATCCTGCTCCTTTCATTGGGGCCTTGGAGACCATATGGAGCTGTCAGACAGCCAACATTGAAAACTTCAGATCTCTGTGTGCCTATAGTCTCAGGACACTTCAGAGACAGTGAGGGAAACTTGAAATGCGGAAGTATGCTTTCTTTGTGCAGACAAATATACTAAGACACTCCAAACCTGCAATTTACACAGGAAAGGCAGTCTGCGTGTGGACCAGATAGTGGCACTGGCAACCCTGGTTCATAATTAAATCCACATTGAATGTGATACCATCTGCCGACAGCGTTTTAATGTGATAATAATGAAAAAATATATTTTTAATGTAACTATATAGATGTGATAATTGTCTCACAATTTCACAGCAATCAAGTCTGTTCATAGGATGAGGCAATGTGAGAGTCTCACCTTAGGTGCCACTTTTTCAGGACCATTGTCAGAAGAGGCGCTCATTTCTTCTTGGCCCCCTTACTGTTTCCTCAATCTGCTTCTGCAGTTTATAATAGAATGCAACTTCAACGACATGGCTCAACAAAGAGACACCAGTATATATTTCTTAGAATAAATCACCCCAAATTGTTATAGGATATTATTTAATTTACCAGTGCAATATATGGAAATGCAAGAGGATCAGGAAATGTTCACCTCTGAACAATCTGTAGCAAAGATTTCATGTATATTAATAGCATCTTATATAGAAAGAAGTTTTCTCTGATGCCCAGTGCCAGTTGTGGTAAAAATGTATGGAAGCAAAAGTCTCAATAGTGGTGTAAGGTACTAAGGGGTTGATTTACTAATGGAAGCAAAAATCTCAATAGTGGTGTAAGGTACTAAGGGGATTAAAGTCAAATAGACTGTGCACTTGCACTTGGAGTTGATCCAGAGATTAGTAAATGAGGGGAAGCTCTGCTGACTTCCAACATCAAGTCATGTGCAAACAAAAATACTGTTTTTTTTATTTTTTTTTGCATGTGAATGGGTGAAGCTTTATCTCATTTATCTCAAAGTGCACTGTCTACTTGCCTTTAGTAAATCAAACTTTTATTGTGGACTACCAGGCTCCGTAGTACTACAGTCCTTGCTTACCGCCTACATCTCTTCTAAGATAGCCTTCCTGCTTGGTGAAGCCACATCCTTAGACCCCGTACACACGTCCGAGAAACTCGACAAGCAAAACACATCATTTTGCTCGTCGAGTTCCTTGTGAAGCCGCCAAGGATCTCGGCGAGCCAAGTTTCCTCATTGACTAATGAGGAAATAGAGAACATGTTCTCTATTTGGTCCGACGAGATCCTCGTCGGTTTCCTCGGGCAAAAGTGTACACACGACCGGGTTTCTCGGCAGAATACGGCTCCGATCGAGTTTCTGGCTGAATTCTGCCGAGAAACTCTGTCGTGTGTACGTGGCCTTAGAGCCGGTTCACACTGGGGCGGCACGACTTTGGGGGGCGACTCAGCAAGGCGTCCTGAAGACGACTTCAGAGGCGACTTGCAAAATTACTTCTGTAAAGAAGTCAATGCAAGTCGCCCCGAGTTGCTCCCAAAGTTGTACAGGAACCTTTTTCTAAGTCGGAGCAACTTGCGTCGCTCCTATTAGAACGGCTCTATTGAATAGAATGGGATCAGTGCATTCTGAAGCTCCAGCCTGAGGCCTCGTACACACGACAAACTTGCTGGGAGATATTTTTTGCCAAGGAAACCGGTCGTGTGTACATTTTTGTCGAAGAAACTGTCGAGAAACTCGACGAGCCAAAAAAGAAAGCATGTTCTCTATTTCCTTGACGGGAATGGAGAAAATTGGCTTGTCGAGTTTCTCGACGGCTTCACAAGGAACTCGACGAGCAAAACGATGTGTTTCGCTCGTCGAGTTTCTCGGTCGTGTGTACAAGGCCTAAGAGCTGTAAAAACGCCAGACGTTAAAAAACGCTAAAAAAAATCGCAAAAACGCTAAAAAAACGCTACTGCTGCGCTTTTTGAGGTCCAGCTCAAAAAAAAAAAAAAACATGGACAGGCGTTTTTAAGCTGTAAAAAAGGCTAAAAAAAGTGGCTGTAAAAACGTCCATGGAAAAGAAGCC
This sequence comes from Rana temporaria, assembly GCF_905171775.1. Taxonomy (NCBI): domain Eukaryota; kingdom Metazoa; phylum Chordata; class Amphibia; order Anura; family Ranidae; genus Rana; species Rana temporaria. The sequence continues at coordinate 39,218,166 of NC_053491.1, read as the reverse complement.
TAATACTTACTGTATCTATAAATCGCTTATAAAATTATTTTTACATTAGGAAACGTTCACGAAAAAAATAAATAATAAAATAAAAATAATGCTATGTTTTAATTAGTGTATTTCCTTTTAGAAAACATTATAGAATTTATTTTATTGGGTACAGAAAAATAATTTATTTTTGTTATGACAATAAAGCACCTTTGATTGTTAAAAATATATATATATATATATCAATTTGTTAATGAAAGTGAGCACAATTCATAGGTAAAACGGTTTTACTTGTAAAATCCCAAAACATTTTTAGTATGTTAATGTCACTTCAAAAGTTGTTTTAGTCTTTTTAAATAGTCATCTTTCATTAAAATAATTATTTGCCATGAAGGTCCTCGTTCAGACACTTGCTGCTGTGGAGTGACAACTGTCCCCCAATTTGTTGTTTCCCTGTCACACGGGCTTCTGGTGGTTGCCCTGACACACTCTGCAGTCATGGTCCATCATTTTCACTATCAGTAACCTGGTGAAGAAACTCAGCATGAAATCTGTGAACCCCAAACATAGCAGTGCCCAGCTACACATGCCTTTTTTACTAGAAGCTTGCAAACTAGCCTTGAAAAAAAATAAGGTTCAACTCCCATAGACTTTAATGTGATTTGCGTGCTATGTTTGGGGTTCACAGATTTCATACTAGGTTCACAGATCCTCGTGAAAAAAACAAACACTTTGCAAGTGCAACTGCTCTAGAACTTATTAAACGAGTGGAAGCTCTGCTGACTTCCATAATGCAATCATGTGCAAATAAAAATACAGTTTTTTTTCCTTCAATGTGTCAATGTTCTATTGGATCATACCAATTTAAATGATGTTTTATTGAGAAGGCACACAACAAGTCTTTTTTTTTTTTTATTATTATTGCAAAACCATGAGGTTGCTATGCCAATATGTCAGTATTTATTTTGTACCATGTTATAGAATAAAGTTTCCTTATTGTACTATATTATGTTGGAAGTAATATGTAAAAAAATTATGGTTACAATCTATGGTATACCCACCAAACATTATTATGCTGTGATGCCTCCCTGGCTGTCCCAAACCTTGCTTCTATATACCTCAATGGTCGGGGATGAAGGCCAGGGCCGCCATTAGAGGAGTACAGGCATTACACCTGTAAGGGGCCCGATGGTCCCCCTCCTGTTTTTTTTGTTTTTTTGCATTACACCTGCAAAGGGCCCGATGGTCCCCAGGGCTCCTTACAGGTCCGGCTGGCCCCCCTCCCGTTTTTTTTGCATTACACATGTATTTGGTCTCATATATGTAGTGATATAATGTATAGTGGAGTCCGATCAGATAATTGATATTTAGGTGTTAGTATGATGTCTATAAATTATGTTGTTCCGCAGCAACACACTAGGCTCTCCAGAGAGTGAATTTATTTGACTTCCAATACAGAATAAAGTCCAAATTCCACAGATGATACAAATCCAACAGAGTAATTCAAAGTCCCATCTGACTAGATCAGCTCTAGACCTGTGCCCTACCCAGAGAATACACAGAGAATATTCTGAGTAACAAGATTGATCTCCAGAATTATATTACCTATCCACTGAATAGCTGAACAATTTGATTGGCCGTCTTTGATCTACATCCTGTCTTTCAGAGTGACAGATAATGACCCCAACCAAATGTTTCTCATGAATGAATACCCCCTCAAGTCTAATTACCATCAATAAATACTTCCTAACGTATTTAAACAATATAACCTTTGAGGTTAACAGGCCATACCTCACACACACCTAGGTAGTCTTGCATACGATTAACACATCTAAGGGTCTTCTGTACCTTTGATATGTTAGAATTCAGCTGGCTTGGACAGTTCAACTGAATTCCTGGTCAATATGGTAATGCAATAGAATATATTGTGCCATACATACCTACACATATATAGTATTATTACAACAATATAAAGTCCCAAACTTTTTCCTTCTTTCATTTCCTTTAATGTGATTGGATTTTCAAAGTGCAAAGTGAAGCTTTAACTCATTTAGTGAGCACACTCTATTTGCCTTTAGTAAATCAACCCCAACTGTGCCATTGTTTATAAAGCATAGTATTTCACTAAGCATGAAAGAAATGACTTGGCTGTCCACATTTATCCCAAGATTATAATTATTATACAGGATTTATATAGTGTCAACAGTTTACGCAGCGCTTTACAATATAAAGGGAGACAGTACAATTACAACACAACTCAATAGGAGGGTTCTGCTCATGGAGCTTCCAATCAAAAGGGAGGGGGAGGTGGCACAAAAGGGCAATAGCTGTGGGGGATGATCTGATGGAGGTGACTCAAGTACAGTTTTTAGGTGGAGGTGGGGTAGATTTCCCTAAATAAATGAGTTTTCAAGGATCACCTAAAGGCAGACAGGGAAGGAGCTGACCGGAGTAGGGAGTTCCAGAGGATGGAGAAGTTCTGAAAAAGTCCTGGAGGAGGTAACAAGGGAGATAGAGATCAAGATGTCTTGTGAGAAGCAAATAGGACAATTTGGGCGATGTTGGTGATGTTGCTGGGAGCAGTGTTGTGAATGGCTTTTGTACGCTGTGGTTAGTAAAATAAATGTGGATCTGTCCAGAGACTATTGCAATAGGGTACCTAGGACCTCTTTCACACTGAGGCTCTTTGTAGGTGCCATAACGCTGAGAATAGCGCCTGCAAAGCACCCTGAAAGATCCGCTGCTGTCCCTTCAGTGTGAAAGCCCCAAGGGCTTTCACACTGGAGCGGTGCGCTAGCAGAACAGTGAAAAAAGTCCTGCTAGCAGCATCTTTGAAGCGGTGTGTATACCGCTCCTCCACCGCTCCTGCCCATTGAAATGAATGGGCACCGCGGCTATACCGCCGGCAAAGCGCCGCTTTGCGGTGGTTTTAACCCTTTCTCGCCCACTAGCAGGGGGTAAAAGAGGCTAGCGGCAGAATAATGCCGCAAAATTTACGGTAAAGCGCCGCTAAAAATAACGACGCTTTACCGCCGACGCACCCACCGCCCCAGTGTGAAAGGGGCCTAATAGACAGACTAAAAGGAGTTGTAGCTTTCTGGGAGCACCGGCTAAAAACCATAATCCTGCCATGTGGCCAGAATGTTGTAGCCCTATCAAAGGAAGTACATAATAGCAAATGGATATATCTTATGGCTTTCGCAATTTCTTCTCAGCTAGGTTGGCCATTATAAAAGAAAACCTTTTTCTCTAAGCCACTTCGCATAAATAACCAGCTTTTTTACTTTCTTGGCCGCCCTTATGAGGCACAAATTGCTTTGTAAAGTCTTTACCATGTTGATCTGCAAAGGATGTGCCTGCAGGGATAAAAAAAAAAAAAATTCCATATGAGGAAAGCTCCTTAATGAATATGTGGATAATGTATTTTCTCTGGGAAGGCTGGTTGGCCCAGTTAAAGTCACGTAATCAGGCTGTGCCGTGGCGATGTCAGGATGGGAAGATTAACCCCTTCACTGCACTGGTAGCGGTAAAAGGATGCAAATGATGCAACTCCGGGAGATAGCTGCCAGTTTTGGCATACGAGGACAACAATACCTCAGTATGATATGCTGTATTAAGCCTCCAGATTAATCTTTTGCTTTTTTTTATGCGCTTCATTTTGATGGTATAAAAATAACACACAAAAAGGAGCATTATCTCTAACGAAATGCAGCTGCTGGAGAGGCAATATATTTTTAATAAATTCAATTAATATGTCATATTATTATACATACTGTGTTTTTATGTAGATTGGCCAATCAGTTGCCACTTTTTTTATGCCGAATGCTTGCCATATCTTTTACCACATTTACAAAACGCAGTTGGCCTCCTGCTCACATGCTTGCCTCATCGTTCAATATCTCCATACAGAGTAGGCAATCCAAGTATCAGTAAAAATATCCACCAACTCCTGCATTCACCATCAATGAACGTTTGACACTGTAGAGGGTACGTTTTTTTCCCCCTCAGAAAATAGGTGAAGAAACTCCCCCATCCAAGTCACCCCTTGTCTCCTTCCCCTACCCACCTTTGAGCACTGTCCCTTGCTTTTACCTCCTACTACCTTCCAGTGCCACCCCTTTTAGAATACAGAACCAAGTATCATTTTGTGGTGGCAAGTCATTTGTATGGAGTATGTTAATGAGAAGACGTTGAGGTACTCATATGCCCCCTTATCTCATGATAGCTACCATATATATTTTTGTATTGTTTCTATCGAGCCAGTGTCCCCATAGGAATTATAGATCGCAAAGGAGGGCAAGGGTGATAGCCCTGCCCTCGCTAACGAAGTCCCATAGGACGTAACGCATATGGGGGGAGGAGCTATCTTGTTTATCTGTAGCTACATTTACTGCTGCCCTGTACTATGATTCATGGTGGTTGGGAATGACGCTTTATTAAATGAGTTTTATGATGAAGAGAACTTAGATCTTGTCCTTTCTTCTTATACCCGATTTGGCTGATCTGGTTCCACTGGAATGCTGGCGATCCATCTCTATCCCTTTGTAGATACAAGCTTGTCTGGCCTTCTGATAATTCAGGGGTCTATCAGACCTGGTAATGCACTGAGAACTGAGAGATCAAAAACTGCTGATCGCTTGGTTCTCAGTCTTCAGGGACCAGAGAGTGGTGACTATCAGTCAGCGACTCTTTGCTCTGCCCCTCCAAGGCTCACTGGAGCACTGGGCTGTGGAGGGGGACAGGAGCAGCTGGCAGAGGCTCTCGGTAGGTTGCTGAGAGGCTGAGCCAGCTGCCGGTCCAGGCATCTGAGTGGATCCTGGCATTAAAGTCGGGATCTCTCCAGAGCCTGAACTGGTTGGGTGATGTCAGCCTTAAGCGGACTTTAGCCCGCTGTCGGCTGAATATGGGTCACAGACGTACAGAATGAATTGCAATCCTGTGACACACTGGAGAAGTAAAACCTTTGGCCATACATTTCCTTTAAGGTATGAAATACAGTAAAATATCTGATTTCTGAAAATATACTGATCTTTCCCTTTATCAGATGCATCACTGATTTTTATTAATAATTCCTTATATAGATCTACACCACTAAATCGTTTGGTGAACATCCAGGGAAGGAGTATGCATTTATGCATAAGAATGTGCCAATTCTATCAATTTTAAAGTGGAACTAAACTGTATCTGAGCACCACAAACTGATATCACAATTTAATTAATCTTTAATATTAAAAGCAAACTCACCCATCTATCCATGTCTCCATGCTAGTATTTTTAGGCCATGGCCATCTTAAAGAGGGTCTACAGGCTTCTGAAGAAACAAATAAAAGTCAGCAGTTGACTTTTAATATCCGGACACTTACCTGTCCAAGGATCCAGAAGTGTCTTCACCCGAGCCAATTTTTCAACTGGCTATCGGGTGCTGCCACCACCATCTCCACTAAGGGAAACTGACAGTGAAGCCATGCGGCTTCAAAGCCTGTTCCCTACTGCTCTCTAAATGGGTCAGCTGTGGGGGAAGAACTTCCGGCTGAGTCGAAACCAGGTGCCTGCTCCACCCAAAAGGTGCAAAATGTGGCAGCAGAGCAGAGGATGCAGATAAGCAGAGCTTCCCCTTTTGGGTTAAGCTCCGCAGAAGATTCATGTAGCCTTTACTTCCTGGAATACACTTGCTCTTAGCTGAGGCATGCAGGCAGGAGGGTGTGCGTAGCTGAGAAAACCCCTACTTCCCTCCTGAAGGTGAAAGAAAAGACGGCTGTGAAGACTCATAGGATGTATAATTTTGGCCTAGGCCAGATACCAGGAAGCAACTGCAGAAATGTAAAAAAAGAGCTTAAAACAAGTACATTTAAAATACATATTTACTAGGGCTGGTAGCATAAGGATTATTAACCTCCCTAGCGGTAATCCCGAGCCTGGCTCGGGGTGGAAATCCAGTACCATTAGCGGTATCCCTGAGCCAGACTCGGAATCGCATCGCAGTATCCAGGCAAAGTTACTTACCTTGTCCCCTGGATCCTGCAATGTCTCCCCGCTGTGTGAGCGAGCTGTGTCCTCTCTCGATTCACAGTGCCCGAGTACCGCCGAGCTCCGTTCCCTGCGACGTTACGACGCACGGGGGCGGAGATCGGTGCCAAATTCAAAAAAGTAAAAACACAATATACATACAGTACTGTATAAAATAATTACTCACCCCCTTTGTCCCTAGTGGTCTGCCCAGTGCCCTGCATGCACTTTTATATTATAAAAACTATTCTTTCTGCCTGGAAACTGGAGATTGTCCATAGCAACCAAAAAGTGTCCGTTTATGTCAAAAAGTGGTTCTAGAGCAGCTAGAAAACAGCGATAATAAATTAGAATCACTTGCAGAATTGAGCGATAGCGATTTGTGGGGAAATTCATCTTCAGACACTGAAAGTAATGACAGCGACAATTCTGCAACTGAGAAAATTTCTGTGTTTTTGATTTGATTACATTATTGATTAATTTTTATTATTATTTGTTATAATTATTTATAATTATTTATTATATTATAATTTATGATTTTGTTTTTCAAACTTTTTCATACCCGAGATGTCTACTAGACTCTTGTTTGGGCAGATTTAAGTGAGTTATTCCTAATAATTGTACCGCTTTCAGCACCTAAAATCTGACATAATCATACCGCCAGGGAGGTTAACAGTAAATGTTATTGGACCCGGGTTTAGTCCCGAGTTTAGTCCCGTTTTGAGATATAAGGGTTGATATATTATAACTGGAGAGTGCAAAATCTGGTGCAGCTGTGCATAGTAGCCGATCAGCTTCTAACTTCAGTTTGTACAATTAAGCTTTGACAAAAAGAAACCTGGAAGCTGATTGGTTTCTATGTAGAGCTGCACCCGATTTTGCACTCTCCATTTTTAGTAAATCGTCTCCATAGGCTTCAGTGGACACTATGGGGTTGATTTACTAAAGGAAAATAGACTTGCACTTTGCAAAGTGCAATTGCACTTTGCAAGATCAGTTTTTCCAGAGCTTAGTAGGAGGCTGAGCTCTGCTTATCCAATTATGTGCAAGCAAAAATGCATTTTTTCCCTTGCACGTTGTAACAAAATGTCCCACACTCCGCTTGAGTGCTTTCGTCATATATCATTTGCTTCCAGTCTGAATATAGATATATTATATATTACAGCCACATATTGTAACTAAAAACCAGGCGAGACTAGCTCATTTCCACAGCTTGAACATGGAACTGCTTATTGAAACACAGGTACACATAGGTAACACTCGGGACAATCCCCCCCCCCCCATTTGCATTCAGGGTGGGGTAGACTGTTCAATCAGCCGGAAGAGATGTTGGGGGAATTCCCCCATCCCTCCTCACAGCAAACACACATACTCATCCCATAATACTGTTCTCCCAAGGTCGACAGACACAATAGAACAATGGAATACAGCCACACCCCAAATGACTCAGCAATGAGTTCACAACAGTACGAGACAATATACAATTTATTTATATATATATATATATATATATATATATATATATATATACACACAACATTCCAGTGTAGTTGTATAGCGAGTCCGATTAGTACAAATCAGACTGGGGTTCTCGGTCACCCTATGCCCCTAATAGACACAGGGTAACTTAGACATAGGAGGTGCATGGGGAGCTGAAACAAGGGTCTCCCAACCTTTCCATGGGATTCTGGGTTCCACGGGCCCCTCACCCAAAGTGACTCCCGACACACACGTGATTGGGTATTCTTTGAAAATCAAAGCTTTACCTAATTTACTAAGCTCTGGAGCAACTGCACAGTTTATTTAACTTTTATTGAATCAACCCCTAACACTGTATGCATGCTGGTAACTCGGAATAAGGTAAGATGTCCGTTCGTTCGCGGCAACTGTGATTAAAGAATTTCACTATGGATTAGTGCGATTTGCTAAGCCTTTGCTTCAGTCCTAACATCTGTGTTTGAATCTAGTGAATGTATAAGCTTACAGATGATGAATTCCCTGAATCTCCCAGTGAGCAACCCTGACTTTGGTAATCATTCTATAGATAAGTAAAGATCCTTATTGACTTTTTACATTTCTCTATAATGTAAATTGTAGCTAAAAAAAAAAAAGAAGAAAATGTTGAATCTGTGGGATAATGCAGGCTTGTCGTTAATCTGTATTATTTGCATTAAAAGGATGATTTGATTGAGGATTTGCAGGCTTTTACATAAAGCAGAGAAGTCTTGGCTGCACTTAGGCGCCGTGGCCATCTATAAAACAGACATAGAAAGGGTTTTCGAGAAGATCCAAAGGGAGACTGAACCTCTCAGGCCCAATGTGTTTTTTAGGTTATTTTATTGCCCCCATGCCATTTATTCACTGGGGATGGACAGTTTTAATGGCAGATGTTGTTGCAGCCTATGGTAACCCGTTCGCCAGGCTATGACTGGCTGGAGAAAAGCCTGTGTGTGTGTTAGATGTGTCTGTGCAGAAGTAAAAGGTAGGCGTTCCTTTGCATGCTTCCAAGCTCAGCTGTGGCCCTGTCTATTCTAATCTGCAGATAAGGGTGATAATCCGCGGATGGGCTGTTGGGGGCTTTGTGCCAGGGACGGGACAGAATGCAAGGCAGAGTGGCGTGTAAAGCCAAGGATCAGATCCTGTGCGTGGCTCTGCATCTCTTGCTGTTGTGAGCACAGTGCGTGGAATTGACTCATGTGATGGTGGGTTTTATTCGGATTTTATTCTGATGGTGGCGTAGAACGGGGGGGGCGGGTAGATCTGAACATGTTTGGCAGATGTAAAGACACTTCTGTATCCTCCTGTGTATTACGGTGCTAAATTGAATATTGCCTAGTTGCCAACATGTCTAAGTCATTTCCAGGGATGGTGCTGGACCAGTGCTATAGAATCATGCATTGAGTGCACTGGGCTGCTGGATCGCTATACACGAAAGAAGAGCTTTATAGAATTTATTCAATATGTTATGTTCGGTATTTCATATTTTATCTGTAGCTAATTTAGGAAACTATGGGGGTTATCCACAAAAGGGATACGCCGGCGTATCTACTGATACGCCGTTGTATCCCTGTTTCTATATATGGAACTGATCCACAGAATCAGTTTACCATAGATAGGCAGAAGATCCGACATGTGTAATTGAATTACACTGTCGGATCTTAAGGATGCAATTCTAGGCCGGCCGCTAGGTGGCGAGGCCATTGCGGCCGGCCTAGAATATGCAAATGAACACTTACGGCGATCCACGAACGTTCCGACGGGCCGGTCGCGCTAAATCTACGTCGTTTACGTCGAGTTACGCCGTGTAAAAATAGGGCTAAGTCCTATTTGACTAAGCCCTATTAAGTATGGCCGTCGTTCCCGCGTCGAAATTTTAAACTCCACGTCGTTTGCGTAAGACGTCCGTGAATGGCGCTGGACGCCATTTACGTTAACGTCTAAGCAAATGACGTCGGAGCGACGTCTGTTAGCGCAATGCACGTCGGGTAAGTTACCCGACGGAGCATGCGCAGTACGTCCGGCGCGGGAGCGCGCCTAATTTAAATGGGACTCGCCCCATTAGATTCGGCACGCCTTGCGCCGGACACATTTAAGTTACACCGCCGCAAATTTCAAGGTAAGTGCTTTGTGGATCGGGCACTTAGGTAGAAATTTTGCGGCGGTGTAACTTAAATCGGAAGATTTAAGTTACGCAGGATATTTGTGGATCTGGCCCTCTAAATAGATATTAACCTCCCTGGCGGTATGATTCTGTCTGGAATTACGTACCAAAAGCGGTACAATTATTTTGCAAGGAAATTTGGCGTTTTATACTGTTGGCCTGTAATTCTTAGGAATAACTCACTTAAATCTGACCAAGCAAGAGTCTTGTAGGCATCCCGGGTATGATTTTTTTTTAAAACAAAATTATAAATTATAATATAATAAATAATTATAAATAATTATAACAAATAATAATATAATTATAATAAAAATTATTCAATAATGTAATCAACTCAAAATCACTGAAATGTGCTCAGTTGCAGAATTGTCGCTGTCATTATTTTTTTTTTTTTTATGACGAATTTCCCCACAAATCGCTATCGCACAATTCTGCAAGTGATTATAATTTATTATCGCTGTTTTCTAGCTGATCTAAAACCATTTTTGACATAAAGGGACACTTTTGGACAATCTACAGTTTTTAGGCAGAAATGACATTTTTTATTTTTATAAAAGTACATGCAGGGCACTGGACAGACCACTAGGGACAAGGGGGGTGTGTATTTTTTACATACAGTACTGTAATCTATAAGATTACAGTATACTGTATGTAAAGTGTTTGTTTACTTTTTTGAATTTGGCGCCGTTCTCCGTCCTCGTGCGTCGTAACGTCGCAGGGAACGGAGATCGGCGGCACACGGGGAGACTGTGAATCGAGCGAGGAGGTCCCGCTCGCTCACACAGCGGGTGGCATCGCTGGATCCAGGGACAAGGTGAGTAACTTGCCTGTGGATCCAGCGAGAAGGTAAGCCGCGCCGCTGCACACTCTGCACGTCCACCCCGAGCGTGACTCGGGGTTACTGATCCTAACATGAAAAACCAACCCCGAGTCACGCTCGGGTTTACCGCCAGGGAGGTTAAAAGATGAAAAAGAATCGAAGGCCTCGTACACACGACCGAGTTTCTCGGCAAAAACCAGCAAGAAACTTGCTGTTTTTTTTTTTTGTCGAGGAAACCGGTCGTGTGTACACTTTTCGACGAGGAAACTGCCGAGGATCTCGTCGAGCCAAAAAGAGATCATGTCTTCTTTTTCCTCGACGGAATGGGGAAATTTGGCTCGCCGAGATCCTCGACAGCCTAACAAGGAACTCGACGAGCAAAACGATGTGTTTCGCCCGTCGAGTTTCTCGGTCGTGTGTACGAGGCTTAACACATGTGAAAGTGAATAGCAAAGGTATTTCATAGAAAACCAGGGACATAACCAGGGACAAATCATAAAACTCGGGAGCAGAGGCAGGCTGGGAATAGAATGAGGAAATAATAGGTGTGAAAGAGTAATATGGAGGAGGCCACCTATTTCCTAGTGGAATGTTTCCATGTATGTGACCTGCATTATTGAGTTAACCTGAAATCTTCAGCTAGCTCTACATCAAAACTGATATCAACTGCTATGATGCTGCAACATGGATAATAAAGAAAGCAGCCCCATGATATGAATTTAAAGCGGATCTCAACTATATCTGAGCACCACAAACTGAAAACACTATTTAAAGTGTTACTAAACCCAGTAATATGAAAATAGTTCATCCCCCCCCCAGTGCTCACAGCTTATAAATCTACTTTTTACATTAAAATACTGCCACTGTATACCTTTTTGGATGATCTGTAAACCATGGTTACATGATAAACTGCACGGTTTCCCCAGTGCTGAGAGTTCAGGAAGAAGGAGATTTTCACTACAGTCTGTATACACGCCCACATGTGTGATGTCAATATCATGTGACCTGGCTAGCTCTGAGAACAAGTAAATGTTCTCTCCAGCATATAAGACACAACTGAGCATGTGCAGGTTGGCTACTCTTCCTGTGTTGGCTGGCCTTCCCCAGATAGACATTGCAGGGAGGGAAGGATCTACGTATACAGGATCATACAGCCTTTTTACACAATGCAGATGATTAACCCCTTAAGTTCCACAGTGAGTATAACAAGCATGCTATGCTGCGTATACAGACTGATTTTACTGTTGTGGGTTTAGTAACACTTTAATTCTTTTTAATATTAACTACTTGCCTATTGGGCATTTTCACACCCTTCCTGCCCAGGCCAATTTTCAGCTTTCAGTGCTGTCACATTTTGAATGACAATTGCACGGTCATGCTACACTGTACCCAAATTAAATTTGTATCATTTTGTTTCACACGAATATAGCTTTCTTTTAGGGGTATTTAATCACTACTTTTTTTTTTTTTTTTTGCTAAACAAACAAAAAAATACCAATTTTTTTGGAGATTTTTTTTACCATAGTTTGTTATAAAATTTTGCAAACAGGTAATGTTTCTCCTTCTCTGATGTAGACTGATGAGGCTGCACTGATGGGCAGCACTGATGGGCACTGATAGGTGGCACCAATGGGCTCTGATAGGTGGAACTGATAGGTGGCACTGATAGGCGGCACTTATGGGCACTGATAGGAACTTGTAGGTGCACTGATAGGCACTGATTGGTGATAGGTGACACTGATGAGAAAGCACTGATGAGCACTTATTTGCAGTACTGATGGGCACTGATTGGCAGCACTGGTTGGCACTGTTTGGCAGCACTGGTGGGCACTGATTGGCAGCACTGGTGGGCACTGATTGGCAGCACTGATGAGAACTGATTGGCAGCACTGGTGGGCACTGTTTGTCAGCACTGGTGGCGACTGTTGGGACTGCACAGATATTCAGGAAACTGATAATCAGTGCCCTGATTATCAGTGTTGATGTCCTTTTAACAAAAGCCGGTAGTCAGGCGCGAGGAAAGAAAAGCCTATAACCAACTTGTGTTGACATCCGTGATCAGCTGTCATTGGACACAGCTGATCACATGGTAAAGGGCCGCTGTGATTGGCCCTTTACCCTGATCTATGATCAGCTGAGTCTGAATGACTTGGCAATCACAGAGTGCGCTGCCATTGCCTCGCAGTGGGCCTGCGGGAAACACGATTACGGGATGACTTCAATAGACGCTATCCGGGCAAAGTAAGCCCTAGCTGCCCCTGTCAGAATGGGTTAGAAGAAAACTCATTCATCTATTCATGTCTCAATGCTTTATTTTGTTGCGATATCACTTTGAAAAATACCCCCCTACTAGTTTTAGCTGCAGTTATTTTGAGTAAGGGAAGGTGATTCATGTAGCATTTACTTCCTGGAATCCATCTGCCATTAGCTCATGCTTGTGCATGAGGGTGTTCTTAGCAGAGAAAACTCCTCCACCTTCCTCCCCTTCCGAAGACTCCTGGGATGTATAACATCATTTGCCTAGGCTTGGAAATCAGGAAGTAACTGAATCAATGTAATAAAAATAAGATATACAGTGGTTATAGAAAATAATCACCCCCCTTTATAGTAATCACATTTTATTGCTTTGCAGCCTGAAATGGAGACAGACACAGTTTTTGTTTTATCCAGCTGTATTTACTCAGTGCAACTTATAACATCCAAATGATAGATATAACACAATGTCAGAATTTTGTTAAAAAAAATTAAAACAACAGAATCACTGAGCTGAAAAAAGGAACACCCCCTTATGTTAGTATTTTATTTTGCTTGAATTACAGCTTTTAGTCTGTTGAGATGTGTCTCTGCTAACTTTGCATATCTAGACTTTGCATTATTTGCCCATTCTTCTTTGCAGAACTGCTCAAGTTCAGTTACATTTGATGGTGACCATTTGTGGACTGCAGTCTTCAAGTCATTCCACAGATTTTCAATGGGGTTTAAGTCTGGGCTCTGACTAGGCCATACAAGGACATTCAGCATTTTCTCCTTCAAACACTGTGTGGTCATTTTTACTGTGTGCTTTGGGTCATTGTCATGTTGGAAGGTAAACCTTCTTCCCATTGACAACTTTATGGCAGAGAGCAGCAGATTTTCCTCAAGAATTTGACAGTATTTTGACCCATTCATTTTGGCTTCTATCCGGACAAGTGCTCCTGGCCTTGCTGCAGAGAAACCCCCATAACAGCATATTACCTCCTCTATGCTTTACTGTAGGAATGGTGGTATTTGGATGGATTTTTAGACATGTGCGTTCCCGTTCGTAACAAATGGATTTTCGAACGAATTTGTTAGTTTTCGTACATTCGTATCAATTCGAACATCCGAAAAGCTGAAAGAACCAAAATACGAAAATTATGGAATTACTAATAAGCAAAATAACGAACAAGCGAAAATACGAACATATGATTGGACAAGCTTACTAAAATACAAAACACCGAAAAAGCAAAAGAAATGACATCTATAACGAACGATTTGCATTCCGTATTTTAAATCCTTTGTCTGTTCGTATTTTCATTCGTATGTTCGTATTTTCATTTGTGTGTTTTGTAAATCCGTTTCTTTGTCTGTTTGTAAATTTGTGTACTTGTATCGTTCTTTCGAATGGGCACTGGGCAGTGTAGTTAGTGAGTGATTACTTAATATCTTAGCCAATCAGCTTATCTCCTTTGTGCTGAGTCACATTGTACAGTGTAAAGCCTCGTACACACGATCGGACTTCAAACAAACTTTTCCGTGGATTTTTGTCTGAAGGGAGTTGGCCGGACTTTTGAAAAGTTTGTCCGATAGAGCGTACACACGGTTGGATTTTTTGGAAAACGCTCATTTTGACGTTTGTTGGCAAAAAGTCCCACTGTGTGTACGGGGCTTAAGAGAAAGTCTATCTTAATATGGATTAGCCGCGTGTTGCTATGTATTTACGAAAGTACAAAATTACGAATCCATTAAATGAAAATTATTATCTAACAAAATTACGAATTTCGAATCAACGAAAATAAATTAGACAGAATTACGAATCATTCAGTATAAACAAAAATAAAACTGTTACGAAAATACGAACGGGTCCGAAAAGGAAAACTTGCGTCTTACGAAATACGAACGGATCCGAATAGGAAAACTTGAGTCTTACGAAATTACGAATCTACGGAACGAGACGAAACGGAACAAAAAAATACGAAAATTTTTGTTGTGCACATGTATAATGGATTTCCTCCAGACATATCGTTTGGTGTTGAGGCCAAGTAATCCAATTTTAGTCTCATCTGACCATAACACATTTTTCCATGTGACCTCAGAATCTTCAAGGTGCATTTAACGTGGTGGTAAAAGGTAAAAATGTTTGAGCCTTTACAACCACTTTAGGGTTACTACCCATGGCAGTTGATATTTGTTTCGCTAGACTGGATCCTCTAGGTAACCTCTTTTGAGAGCCACATACTGACTTTCCATAAGGAGAATATAGGGCCAGATCCACAAAAGGGATACGACGGCGTATCTACTGATACGCCGTCGTATCCCTGTTTCTATCTTTGGAACTGATCCACAGAATCAGTTTCCAATAGATAGACAGAAGATCCGACATGTGTAAGGGACTTACACTGCCGGATCTTAGGATGCAGTACCACATCCGCCGCTGGGGGCATTTCGAGTCGAAATGCCGTGTCGGGTATGCAAATTAGCACTTACGGAGATCCATGAAATTTTTCAGCTTCGTTTTTTCTCCGTAAGTATTAGTTTGCAAACGCAAAATTAGGGCTGCTTTTACAAAGTGTAAAGTTAGTACACCTTGTAAAAGTAGACCCTTCTTTCCCGCGACGCTGTTTTTTTTTTTTTTTTTCCGCTGTATCTATTTTTTTTCCCGACGCAACTTTTTTTACCCGGCGCGATTCACAAAACTCGGCGTACGGCCAGCGCGGGAGCGCGCCTAATTTAAATGGGACTCGCCCCATTTGAATAGGAACGCCTTGCGCCGGCCGGATTTAAGTTACACAGCCGAAAATGTCTAGGTAAGTGCTTTGTGGATCGGGCACTTAGGTAGAAATTTTCCGGCAGTGTAACTTAAATGGGAATATTTAAGTTACGGCGGCTGGCTGTGGATCTGGCCCATAATTTCTACGATATGGATGCTGCCAGCAAACAAAGCCGACAGAGTCATACTGGTATCTTGTGTACTTTTTAGATGCTGTACTTTGGAAGGCTGGGCTCATTTCCTTATTACTTGATGGGCTGAGATCTATTGGGATCTGTGTAGAAGCTCAAGAAGCTTGTGTGCCCAACTAGATTACCCTTTATTTGTTCAGATATTATAATAGGCAAGGTATGGGGCCAGTCAAAAGACATCAGATGTTGCTTAGTTCTTGTAAAGCTCCTTATTTCATCCAGCAGCAGGAGAATGAAAATAGATTGCGGTCATCCTTATTTCAAATCATCACACATTGTAGTCTGTTTTTTTATATAACCTTTTGTATAAAAGTTTCTATAATTCTTATTTAATTACCTACAAATGTTGTAATGTTTTTAGCCTCAAGCGGAGTTCTGGACATTTTTTTTCATTTTTCTTATAAAAAATTGATTGCCAGAGTGACAGTCACCGATTGGTCTTGACTCTTGACCCTTTTTGTTATTTGTGCAGCATTGTCTACTTACTTGTATCTCCTGATTCACAGCATGGCCATCCTGACTGTGGGCATCTAAAGCACGCTGGCTACTCATAAAGCACCTCCCTCGTGGATGGGAAGGAAGCACACCCCACTGTATGTCGGCCAGGTTTCCATATCAATTCCCAATTTAAAAAAGGCGCATTGTGTAATTTTCGGTTTTGAAATAACGCAGTGCTAACTGCAGGGGATGCCCATTGACTCCTGGGATTGATGACATAGCACTCCCAGGAGCCAATGCAGAACCAGAAATGATGTACCTTGCTGCAGTGAGGTAGGACGGAAGTAAACCTTCAAGACATCAGAAAAGGTACAAAACAAAAATAAACTTTATCCAAAAACAAGTGGGGGCCTCTATTATTGAAGTCATAGTTGCGATTTAGGCTGGAACTCCGCTTTAAATTCAACATTTTATGTGGGGTGCTTCCATGATTCTGTGTTCCCAGACAATTCTTTGTAATAAGTCAGCAAAGCAAAATACTTTTTCTCTTCAAATGGTATTTGGAAAAAATTCCCTTTAAAGCAGAACTCTGGGCACAAATACTTTAATTTAAATATGGTCCTTGATAGTCACAGAGGTTAAAAAATCCACCTTGTATACACCAAAAACTTTTGCAAAGCCAGATATTTCCATATACAATTAGCAGTGACATCATGACTGTGCTGTATATAGTCTGTATAGAGAACAAAGCTGTAGGAGGAATCCAGCAGGCCCCACCCACTACAGGCTGCCTGCAAAAAACTACAGGAGGGGGCAGAGTCCAGACCAGTCACCCTGCATAAGTAGAGGGCATAGCAGTGACCGATCTTTATTACAGGAAGTTCCTGCATAGGAGCAAGGTTTCATACTGGATTTGGAAAAAATACACAAAGCACACAAAGATTCAAGTAAGAACACACATGACACTGGTATTTAGACAATATTTGCCTATCCTGGAGTTCAACTTTAAGGTTCTCTCACATTAAAAGGTGTGAAATTCATAGTCATTTGTGAAATCTTCAGGTACATATATAACAGTCAAGCGCATGTGTTTATGTACTATGGAGACAACCTTGTCATCTGCCTTATCTTGGGAAAAAATATCAACTGGTCTAGAAAATACAGCCTATCTGTTTGGTCAGCCAGTAGGTGTCTGCAAAGATTCAATAACACATACCCAATCAGGCCAACATGGACTAGACCATGCTAAGATTATCTCATGTCTACAGGGACATTAACAGACTTCAGTAACCTAAATACTGGAAAAATACCTACTAATCACCATTGATATTTAGAATCTAAAATTACACCATCAGCACACATCGAGTTGGATAACCAGTTAGAAGTAGAAAAGGGATTTAAAATGGTGGCTTTTTCTCACTAGGCTGTCTAGCAAAACATAAAACAGTATATGTATTTGGAAAATATCACAGCAGAAGAAGAAAAGACCTATATCGTTTCAATTATTATTCAAGAAGCTAATAAAAATGAGAAATTAAGCATACTAGGTTACATAGCAAGGCAAAGGTACAAAGCATAGGATCCCATAAAAACGTATTTCAGCCCACTATAGTAAAATTTGTGAAAATCTCAAGTTTTAATGGGTGGCTTTCTTCTGCAAAACATTTTTGAACAAGGTATTTTTATTGATTTTCAATAGTTAACGTTCAATAACAGTAAAAACTATAACAAAGCATTGAGAGCCTGAACAATAAAGATGTTGTAGTCATTGTGTCTTAACACTAAAAATGTTAAAACAACATGCAAACATGGTAAATCCAAAGAAATAAAGAGCAGGTACTTCCCTTCCTGGCCCCTCCCCCCTTTATCCTCCCTTTTCTACAGGCTTGTTTTTTGTTTATTTAAAGACTAATGTACTCTTAAGCCTGTCTTTGTGTAAAAGGAGTTAAAAAAGAAGGGTAAGAAGGGACTCCCCTAACTAACCAGCACAAAGGCGGTTGCCTTTCCAGGTAACGGTCCAAAGCATAGCTCATCCTATATCACTCTCTCACCAGAACCATCATATTACCTAGGTGCTTGGCATAGATTTTTTCACCTTAATGCATCCTATGCATTAAGGTGAAAAAACATCCAATGCTTACAAGCCCCCCAGCCCCCCATTTACTTACATGAGCCCTCGAAGGTCCCATGTCGTGAACACGCTGGCTTCTCGGGCCGGTCTTCTTGGCTGTTCTCGGCTCTTCATTGGATAGATTGATAGCAGCGCAGCCATTGGCTTGCGTTGCTGTCAATCAACACAAATGACGATAGGGCCGGAGGCGGGGCCGAGTCCTGTAGTTGGCGACTATGGACGCTGAATACAGGACTCAGGAGCGCGCCCGAAAGGTAACCCTTGGGGAAACGCTTCCCAGGGGGGTGAGCCAGTTGCGGGGAGGATCGGAGACAGCCGTGCTGAGACCTCAGAAGATGAAGATCGGGGCCACTCTGTGCAAAATGAAGTGCACAGTGGAGGTAAGTATGGAATGTTTTTTATTTATTTACAATCCCTTTAAGCGTCTAAGTGCAATTTGTCCTGATAAAGAGTTAAGCTGGTAAATACTACCCAGCTAGACCAGATGTTATGGAATTTTTCGTCCTGTTTATATAATGTGGCTGTCAGTTGTTCCGTCTTATAAATTTTGTTAACTCTATTAAACCACATCTTCATTGATGGGGGTGTAGTGGACTTCCACAGGGCTGGGATACATGCTTTGGCTACCAAGAACTGAGCTGTGAGAGAGGACTTGTAGCGCCTCAGTGACACTTCATTAGCACTTCATTAACCTCCCTGGCGGTATGATTATTTCAGATTTTAGGTGCTGAAAGCGGTACCATTATTTTGCATGGAAATTTGGCGTTTTTATATTGTAGGCCTGTAATTCTTAGGAATACGGCCGGGTACACACGGACAAACATGTATGGTGAAAGCGGTCCGTCGGACCGTTTCCACCATACATGTCTGCCAGAGGGCTTCTGTACGATGGTTGTACACACCATCGTACAGAAGTCCGCGCGTAAACAATACGCGGGGCGTGTCCGCGGTGTCGCCGCGTCGATGACGCGGTGTCGCCGCGACAATGACGCGGCGACGTGGGCGGCCCGCCTTTAAAATGCTTCCACGCATGCGTCGAAGTCATTCGACGCATGCGAGGGACGGCGGGCGCCTGGACATGTACGGTAGGTCTGTACTGACGACCGTACATGTCCGAGCGGGCTGAATTCCAGCGGGCTGTTTTAAAACAAGTCCAGGAATATTTGTCCGCTGGGAAAAGGCCCGGCGGGCAAATGTTTGCTGGAATTCAGCCCGCTCGCGCCCACACACGAGCAAACATGTCTGCTGAAACTGGCCTGCGGGCCAGTTTCAGCAGACATGTTTGCTCGTGAGTATGGGGCCTAACTCACTTAAATCTGACCAAACAAGAGTCTAGTAGACATCCCGGGTATGATAAAGTTTGAAACACAATTATAATATAATAAATAACTATAAATAATTATAACAAATAATAATGTAATTATAATAAAAATTATTCAATAATGTAATCAAATCAAAAACACTGACATTTGCTCAGTTGCAGAATTGTCGCTGTCATTACTTTTGTTTGATGATGAATTTCCCCACAAATCGCTATCGCTCAATTCTGCAAGTGATTCTAATTTATTATCGCTGTTTTCTAGCTAAAACCACTTTTGACATAAAGGGACACTTTTTGGTTGCTATGGACAATCTACAGTTTCCAGGGAGAAAGAACAGTTTTTATTATATAAAAGTGCATGCAGGACACTGGGCAGACCACTAGGGACAAAGGGGGTGTGTATTTATTTCATGCAGTACTGTAATCTATAAGATTACAGTATACTGCATGTATTGTGTGTATTTACTTTTTTGAATTTGGCGCCGATCTCCGCCACCGTGCGTCTTAACGTCGCAGGGAACGGAGCTCAGCGGGACACGGGCACTGTGTGAATCGAGAGAGGAGACAGCTTGATCACACAGCGGAGAGGCATCGCAGGATCCAGGGACAAGGTAAGTAATTCCCTGCCTGTGGACACTGCAAGGCGATCCCGAGTCTGGCTCGGGGTTACCGCTTTTGGTTTTGAAATTCCACCCCGAGCCAGACTCTGGAATACCGCTGAGGGGGTTAACATGCAACAAATAACCGATAGGTTTATTCAGGATGAAGGATATTTGCTAAAGCAGTCTAGGCAGTTCAAAGTCTGAACATAGATAAAGAACTTCAACAAAGCCACGTAGATATGCAGTCCTGAAAAAGGAGACCAGATATCACTAGAGGCCTCAATTAAACAGGACCCAAGGAGGAGATTCAGTGTTGACACCGCCATCTTGAAATTGCCACATGCTTTTTTTAAAATCTTCATTTACTAGAAGAGCATCCCCCATGCAACGCACTGTATTAAATGACTTACAAATGTCACAGGGAAGAGGAAGTAGTAGGTGTAAATCATGTGTCATCTACAGAAATGGGAGATAGGGTATTTACCAAAAATGATAATCATTCTGTAAATTGGGAGGGGGATAGGATGACCAATCACAGAACCCTTTGCATTCTGTGAAAATATAACAAAGAATTTTGTGATTGGAGAGAGGAGAGGAAGGCAAGGGTGAGTAGTGCAATACTTCATAATTACAGCCGCTGAACTGCCGAGAACATTACCGCTGAGAACATTTTAAATTAACTTCAGCTTTGAATTCTTTGACAAAAACACCGTAGAAAATTTGTTTTAATAGGCCTCCTTGTTACAGCCAGCAGGAGGTTTAAACATTTTTTAAAATTATTTACGGAGATTTGTTCTAATGAAGGTTTAGTAAATACCTTTCCATTAAGCCTATTTATTAAGATGTTGCAAAAAAAATAATAATAATATATCGTAAAAAGCTGTCAAAACGAATACAATCTGGAAAGGTGGTGCAAAATTTGACTTTTAGGCCCTGTACACACGGGCAAGAATCTCATCAGGAAAAACCCGTTGTTTTCCCTGATGAGATTCTTGGCAAGAATCTTTTGCCGCCGAGTGTACACACTGACCTTTCAAATCAACCGCGGTTCTCTTGAAAGGCAAGAACGCAGTGACGTCATCGCGTACGACGAGCATGCGCTCGTCACATTCGAAGCCGTCGCCGCCATCTTGCTTCAACCTACCTATGTCATGGAAGCTACCGCACAAGTCATTTCGAGCATGCGCGTGTTTCCACGGCGACAGGTAAGTATACACACTCTCGGGTTTCTCGTCGGGAAACAGGCCGACAAGAATCTCAACGGGAAAAAAGAGAGCAGGTTCTCTTTTTTTCTCGTCGAGATTCTGGCCAGATTTCCTGACGAGAACCCTGAAAGCCTCGTACACACGAACGGTGTTCTCGGCAAGAAGCAATTTTCTTGCTGTTTTTTGCCGAGAAAACCCGTCGTATGTACGAGGCTTTACAGAGGAAGAGAAGGATGCATGAATTACATGCTTGTCACTAGCATAGTGCCAAACAAGTCATAATTTATTCTAGAATCCCATTATACCAATTTATAAAGCATGACAAAAATTTTAGAAAAATGAGGAACCAACTTTAGGGTTTTGTCTGCTGATCAACGCAGGCTCAATTCATGGACACATAGGGGCAGATCCACAAAGATCTGCCCCGGCGCAGCGTATCTGAGATACACCTACGCCGCCGTAACTTACTTTTTTTGGTTAGAATCCGTAAGTTACGGCGGCGTAGTGTATCTCTCGCGGCGTAACGGCGCCTAATTCACATTGGCGAGTAGGGGGGCGTGGTTCATTTAAATGAAGCGCGTCCCCGCACCGAACGAACTGCGCATGCGCCATCCCTAAATTTCCCGCCGCGCATTGCGCTAAATGACGTCGCAAGGACGTCATTGTTTTGACGTGGACGTAAATTACATCCAGCCCGATTCACGGACGACTTACGCAAAAAAAAATTTTTTTTAAATTATACGCGGGAACGACGGCCATACTTACCATTGAGTACGCCACCAAACAGCAGCTTTAACTATACGCCGGAAAAAGCCGACTAGAGACGACGTAAAAGAATGCGACGGCCGCTCGTACGTTCGTGGATCGTCGGAAATAGCTAATTTGCATACTCGACGCGGATTAGGATGGGAACGCCACCCAGCGGACGCCGAAGATTTGCATCTTAGATCCGAAGGCGTACGAAGACGTACGCCTGTCGGATCTAACCCAGATGCCGTCGTATCTTGTTTTGGGGATTCAAAACAAAGATACGACGCGGGAAATTTGAAAGTACGCCGGCGTATCAGTAGATACGCCGGCGTACTCGCTTTGTGGATCTGCCCCATAGAAAACAATTGTTTTCTTTGTGTCCTGTCCATACCATGCATTTTTACACAGCGCACTTTAATGTAACCAAAAAGATGTTAGAATTTTGACCCTTTATGTGACCTGTGTCAGCCTTTTGCTTTGGTAGGGATGAATAGTTTTAAATAGGAGAAAATATACAACATTTGTATAACCTCTCCCATGTGTTTTTTTTAATTCTTCCAGGTTTGTTGTCCAGTTCAGCCAAATCACACAACTATTTCCCCATTTAACACTAGCAGACGATACCCTCAAGTTGTCTCTTTTTTTGGGAACTTAAGTGTAAGGCCCCGTACACACGACCGAGTTTCTCGGCAGAATTCAGCCAGAAACTCGGTTCAGAGCTGAATTCTGCCGAGAAACCCGGCCGTGTGTACACTTTCGGCCGAGGAAGCCGACGAGGACCTCGGCAAGGAAATAGAGAACATGTTCTCTATTTCCTCGTTGTTCTATGGGAGAACTCGGCCCGCCGAGCTCCTCGGCGGCTCCAGGACTGAACACGCCGAGGAACTCGATGTGTTTGGCACGTCGAGTTCCTCGGCCGTGTGTACGGGGCTTCAGAGTTATTTGGCCAGACACTACTGCTTGGTCCTGCTGATACATTATTTTTGTACCGTCCGAAGTTAAAAAAAAAAAAAATGTTAGATTGTCTCTCTTCCTGTATTTCTCTCACAATTTTTAACATAAAATACTCTAAGAACAAAATACAATATTTACATAAATTTACATTTCCTACCAGTCTAAAAGCTAGTTAAACACCTGCATGTGTTAGATCCCCTCCTTAATGACTGGGCTCCTATGAAATGATTTGACATGGTTTGGCCAAATTATGTGCCTAAAAGCTTCCATTTGTTGCAGAAAAATGCATTAGAGAAATTTCCGAAGTGGGTGAATTTCTTATAGTTTTAGCCAAAAAGCGTTCATAAAAAAGTTTTTTTTTTTTTTTTAAAGCCTATACCATAATAAATTCTGCAAGTAGTTTATTGTGTGAGATTACGCTAGCATAGAAACAATCCCACAATACTTGCCGCTCTTCTCTCAGCCGGTCTCCAGCCCGGTTCGTTTTTTTTTCTGTGCAGGACAGAATAGACTTCAGCCTGGGCTCCGGCTCTGCTTGGTTGCCAGGGGAGCTGCTAGGCAGGCCTTAGATATGCACAGTAAAGGGCTGGCCTGTCAAAGTGTCTGAGATGAACCATGGCCCAGTCCCCCTGCAGCTGGGCTCAGACATGCCTCAGCCCTTGTCTGGGGCCTGGGAATGGCAAAGCCCAGTGAGGTTCAAGGGCAAACTTGATATTCATTAGTCAGGGGCCTTGATGTTCCCACTCTTCTCTTCTCTCCTTTTTTCTCTCCATCTTTTGACACATTCCTGTGTGTCTCTGGGAGTAGAAAGAGCTTTCCCCCTCCTGCTTTCTCTATTTGTCTTTACACACAAGACCATGCATAAACTGTACCGTGAAACAAGGAGGCTAGGAGGACAATGTCTGCAAAAACACACTGAAAGGAAGGAGGCCTGGAGATGCGAAGCTGTCTGCTCCCTTACAATTTAGATAACGGACCCTGACTGACAATTTTTTTTTTTTAATTTAACCATTCAAATGCTTTGCTTACGCACACCATAATAGTTTATCTGTGTGTAGCAGTGTTGCTCTTCTTCGACATCTTGCATTCTGTTCTACCATCCCTGCAAGTGGTGGTAATCTTTATGCAGATTAAACAATAGCACGAGATATGATATGCTAAGAATATCATGCTCTCATTGTTTTTATATATATATATATATATATATATATATATATATATATATTCTAAATAAAAAAATATAATTTATATATATATATATATATATATATATTCTAAATAAAAAAATATAATTTATATATATATATATATATATATATATATATATATATATATTATTTATTTAAATTCCTTTGTACGTTACCTTTTTGTTGTCTGATGTGCATGCTGAAAACCTCTCTCTCTCTATATATACAGGCATACCCCACTTTTAAGTACACAATGGGGTTTATTTACTAAAGCTACAAAGCGCAAAATCAGGCTCACTTCTGAAAGGAAACCAATGAGCTTCTAATCAAAAAGGAAAAAAAAATATATATATATATATATATATATATATATATATATATATAAAAGGAAAAATATATAAAAAATATATAAATAAATAAATATATATATATATATATATATATATATATATATATATATATATATATATATATATATATATATATATATTTATTTATTTTTCCTTTTTTGTATATATATATATATACAGGCATACCCCACTTTTAAGTTCACAATGGGGTTTATTTACTATCACTGGACAGAGCAAAATCAGACTCCCTTCTGCATAAAAACCAATGAGCTTCCAGGTTTTATTATC